>NW_016157878.1:143339-147086 GCF_001687245.7 Rhagoletis zephyria
CGTGAAATGTTGCGAATGCATGAATCAGACCCCAACTTTTTTAACAAAATAATTTGGAGCGATGAATCATCATGCAAACGTTATGGTTATTTTAATTTACATAACCTTCACAGTTGGTTGATATACAATCCTCACGAAATGAGAGAAGATCGTTCGCAGTACCGGTACAAAATAAATTTATGGTGCGGTATTTTTAATTGTCAGATATTGGGACCTGTGGAACTGCCGCCAACGCTCAACTCTCACAGAGTTCCTTAGAGTTCCTTCAGGAACGGCTTCTAACTCTTTTAGAAGATGTACCCTTAAACCTGCGGCGAAGACTATGGCTGCAAAATGACGGGTGCCCTGCTCACTATGGGCGTGAAGTAAGAGCTCATTTAGACGAAACTTATCCTCGCCGATGGATTGGACGATACGGGCCAATCACGTGGCCCGCTCGATCGCCAGACCTGAATCCATTAGATTTTTTCTACTGGGGCTGTCTTAAGGACAAAATTTATTCAAAAACAATTCAAAACTAAAAGCATTTGCGGAAAAAAATAAATGGAGCTGCTTCTGAGATAGCCGAATTGAGTTTAAGATCTCAAAAAGCGTATTTTCTTAAAATGTGCCGAGCTTGTATTAGAGCATATTTTATTATAAATGAATAAATTTTTCTTCAAACAACTCATGTATATTTTATTTCACGTGAACCCATCCTTCACAAAAAATATTGATAGATATAGCCCTTGTTATAGACTCTAGTCCAAATTCCGGTAAGTATCATAAAATAATGTCAGGAACAGGTAATAATGTATCTTTGTACTATTTAGCATGTCATTGGTCGGTAACAAGAGGAATTTAAATTAAAATCTATTAAATACGTTCTAGCGTCCTTTACCTGAAATCTTTATTAAATGAGCAATTTTTTTGTGTAATGTAAAGTTATAGCTCAGTACCTTTTTTTCACCAGAGATAGTCAAAGTTGAGGAAGAAAATATCAAAAATTAAAAATCCCAAAATAGTCCTAATTACATGATGGTTCCTTAATATATTTTAACTACATTGCATTTGAGTATGGAGAAGCAACTATCCGGAAGTATTTTACATAAAAAATTTACTAAGTATAGCCTGGTTTGTAGATGCAGTTAAAGAAAATACATGAAAAGGCACGATTTTTTTAAATCAAAAAAAGTAAATATTTCAAAAACGGTGACACTTTTGCCTGAAAATTTTTTGTTTATCAGGGAGCTCAATTTTTAATTGTGAGAGCCCGCCCATCGACCGACAATTGCCGCACAGCACACTAGTCGAATAAGACCAGCTCTTGTTAAAAATTCTGGGTTCAGTAAAAAAGATTGGTGCATATTATTAGATAATGAATCCGTTAACGCGAAAGATAAAGTCAAATATCATTTCTCGCAGCACTTTAGCTTATCGTTAATCTCAAACTTATCTATTTTAAAGAAAATTTTAATTGTTCTCTTGATAATTGCACTGGCCTATAGTCAAAAGATGTAAAGAACAGCATTAATATTGCTGGCGTGCATTTAGGTCGCTGCTTCCAAATATTCTAATCTTTTTTTTTAATATTAGCTATAGTTTGCGAATTTTTGCAAATTTAGGGACAATTTAATAGAATAGCCATTATTTTCCACCATCGTGGAAAAAATTTGTTTATGCAAATGAGTATGGAAACACTGAACAGGCACAACTTCTAGAAACACTAATTAGTTTACTTAGTTTTGATGCATACAATATAAAAACTGCAAATATGGGAAAATTACAAAAAATTTGTTTTACAATTTTTTATTTTAAAATAATTGGTTTATAATCTGAACGATTTTCATCATATTATTATCATAAATGAGTAACAGTAAGTCTCGCCTTCAATTTGTTAATTATTACGTACTGATCGAGTAACATTTACCAAAGTTATATCGAAAAACTTAAGTGAATTTTCAGTTTTTTTTCTAAAAAAAATGTATCTTCAATTGTATAAATAACCTTTAAATGAAAGAACCGGATTACAGAAGGGAGTGACTTTTTTCGTTCAAGCTGAGTGCAAAGCAACATCGTCCAATTGGAGAGTCCTCAAAAGGATTTCGCAGGATATGTTAAAGACTATTGCATTTACCTACAGATACTTTTTCACATAATGGAATTAACTAAAATATTTATGTATATCTAAACACGTCCCCTACTTTAGTATAATGGCAAATTTAGAAACCGCGAAAAATGTGCTTCTTCGTCGACTAATGAAACCATTCCGCACCAGTTTTCAAGACTGCATAAATGTACTTAAAATGGGCGTTTCTCACCCTAATTGTGTTATGCTAATGTATGTAAATACTTATATGTTTGAAACTACTGTTAACTTATCAAACGATTCCTAATCTTTGACAATACATTCATTCACCACGATCTTGAAAACTGACCAAATCGGCGTGACCAAGTCCATGGTCATTTTAATATTATAAAAACAGCCGAAAACATTAAAACGTTTGAAATAAATCTCGTCTCACTTTTTTGTATTTTTCACTTGGTTGCTGAAGTAATGAAGAATTGAAAATTCTAGTTTTTGTAAATTTTATCTTAATATCTAAAAAACGTGTAGACTTATTGAAAAATGATAATTGAACGTGAGGTACTAAATTTAATAGCCCTTAATTTGATATATCTCGGCCAAACACTAACATATGTGCAAGCGCCTATCTATTATTATTATTAATTTGATATATCATCCTGTTTATTACAATAACGCATTCCATAGATACTACAAGCCAAAAGTTCATTTTCAAAATTCATTCACTTTGATTCAATTACGCGGGCTAAAGATAAGTTTTAATAAATAAAAAAATTACTATTACCATGCGGTCAAATGACTTTTATTTTCCCCAATACAAAATCGACCCAGCCTAATACATATGTATAGATGACATAATATCTCTGATCTAATATTTTTCGTGTAAAATACCGTAAAAATGTCAAACAGCAAAATCACTTTCTGATGTGAGAGTAAAACGTGGGTAACAGCAAAAAGTATGGGAACAAAAAAGCATCGAGTAAAATCTTGCAACTTCATTTTCTTGACAACTCTCAAAAAATCGCACTCATTTACATGATTTTGGAGTACGGAATCGTTTTTCCTGTAACTTCCTGCAAGTTCGTGTAAAAAGCTGTAAGTTCATTGAGTACTGGATCAGAGCTAATACAAGATTGCACAAAGGGAAGACGAGAGTATGAAGAAATGCCGAACAAATGAATTTAGCTTCCCATTTTGCAAACAAAAGATAGTATGCTATATGTATTCATGACTTTGACGTAAACCTAGCGACAGATGATATTCCTAAAAGAAAAGCTAAATTTAGGAATATATACAAATAGAAANCTGTTCGCATTCAATGGCTTTAATAATTGTAATCATTGCATATCCGCCTGATAAATGTGGTATATTCTTATGAGTATGTAGGTATGTGAATGTATGGGCACCCTGAAATTGTGCATATGGAAACTGTGCATACGAAATAATGCATATGAAAAAAACCGAAATAATGCATACGAAAAAAACCGAAATAATGCATATATGCACAGTTTCGGTTGAAAACCGAAATAATGCATATGAAAGAAAACCGAAATAATGCATATATGCACAGTTATAATGCATATGAAAAACCCGAAATAATGCATACATGCACACTTTCGCTTGAAAACCGAAATAACGCATATGAGAAAAACGAAGTAATGCATACATGCACAGTTTCGGTT
>NW_016157878.1:148668-152293 GCF_001687245.7 Rhagoletis zephyria
TAAAAACCGAAATAAAGCATACATGCACAGTTTCGGTTGAAACCGAAATAATGCCTAATGCACAGTTTCCATATGCGCAATTTCGGTGCCCCAAATGCTCAAACCACAAGCTCAAAAACAGTAATTGATGCGGTGTTTTCAAGATATTTTAACGCCCTTGAATCACAAGCATCGGCGTAGCCAGAATGAAATTTAGGGGGGGGAGGGGCGGGGCTCGACCCTATTAAGCTGGCATTTCGGGGGACTATTTTATATATATAAGGAAAATTTGAAAGTTAGGGGGGGCTCGACCACCCCCTGCCCCTACCTGGCTACGCCCATGATCAAAAGTACCATATTTTATCAATCATACCGATATTTTCATGTACTAAAAGAATTACAAATGACAATGAAAAAAATAAATAAATCAGCAAAATGAATAAATTTATGTAACTGATTCGCCTAATAGGTTCACATATAAAAATATTATCCTCATTTTCGAGGATTTTCTTTACGGACCAATGTTGAAGTTGCAAGATCATAGAAGAATATTACGCACGCTTGGCAGAGATCTCACAGGTGAAAATAAGACCATCGGTAAAACTCATGACATCGAAAGGGATTAGTATTCCATATGGTATCACAGAGCTACTATTCTTGGCCTATGTGTGAGAAGGATTCTGCTCCTTGTTCGTTTCAATTTAAACTAAAAATGTTTACTTTACAGACCGCTTTTGCTTTTAAACGCTATTTTTGTAGTGGCCAACGCAAAAGATCTTATTAGGCGCTGCGAAGCAAGCGGGCATTGGGTTAAAATATAATTAAATATCACAATATGTGTAGTACAAAGAAGTGAACATGGTGGCACTGAGAAAAGCTTAACTTTTCCTCCAGTTGTGAGAATAACAAGCACAACCAATTTGGTAGCTAACGAGTTTTTATTGAGATTATATTTATATATAAACGTACTTTTATGCTTTGCCGTTCGCATATGTTTACACATCAAATTTCACGCCTATTTTTCAAAGCATAGTAGCTACGAAAGCACTAGTTGTGAAAAAAATTACAAACCGATCGAAAAATATTGTACGTTTCCTTAGATAAATTTGAATAAAAAAATAACCCTAAAGCCTCATGAACTGAGAAGCCATTTTTAAAAGTCTGCTCCATTGAATTTTGTATTTTTCTTGCAGCTTTCAACACTTCTTCTGGAGACTTTGATGTTATCAATTCTTAACTCTTCTCCTTTTGGTTCTGCAGGAGGCGTCTTTATAACCAACATTATGTATTTCCCTGCTTTTATTGGCTCCACATGCTCATCTTGCTTTTGAAAGCTTAATTCTGTGTTCAGCCAAGCACAATTCCTCCATTTAAATACGCATTTACTGCGGTGGCTCTCCGACCATTTTTGTGAGAGTTTGGTAACCAGTAAGCCAACTTTTTTGTCATCAAAATTAATTCCTTTTTCACATTTTCCTTTCAAGAACTTTAGGAAGGTTTTTATTTAGTTTTGTCGATCCAAATTTTTTGAAGTGAGCTACACATTAAAAAGTTCAAAGTTTTTTTTTATTGAAGATGGCACTGAGAAAAGGTCAATATAATGTGAGATTGCTGCTTCTTGCAACTGAAAATTTCTGAACGTAATTAATATATTTGCACCTCGACTTGGTATAACAAATTGAAAATGAAGTCTCCGAAACTTTTTAATAATTACCCAAAAAGTTGTTTAACACAACAAATCTTTAATTTCAATTTATTGGTAATATTTAAATAACAGTTACCCGTAAATTTCAAATTCCAAGTAAAAAAAACAACGTTGGCGGACTCTAAATATGTATTAAAAACTGGTAATCAATCGGATTGGCTTGTTTTACCTCCACACGCGTAGAAAAATCAACAAAATGACAATTTCTTACAATTTATTTATTTTTTTTGTTGCATCTACTTTAAACTCGTCCCATAACCGCAAATATGAACTTTTAGCAAAAATTCTTCCTGATTTGGGTTAGTTGGATATTTTGCTAAGTATCTGCACAACTACTTTTTTAGAATTAGAGCATCCCTTTTTTTATTTTTGGCCGCAGTAGTCCCATTTGCGCCCCCTTACTAAGATTATGAATCCGCAAGTGAGTCTGTTTTTTTGTTATAAAGCATTCTCATTGAGCCATTAACTCGTGTTTATGGGCCATTTTGGAGTTTAACGCTTAACTCTACTCTTAAACTCGGAGTTTACCATACAACAAATTTCGTTAAACTCTCCTTAAACACCACTTTTATTTGGAGTTTATGCGAATGCAACCCTTTTTTTTACCCGATTTGGTTTGTGTCTTTGACAATTCAAACCTACAACCAACTTGCCGACAGTTGATCTGTTTCCGTACTGCAGGATCTAATCAGAATTAGTCCGAGGTCGTTTTGTACACTTAAGTCAAGAATATCAACAATCTAGCGATGCAGAAACCAATAATGTGGATCGGTAGAACTTTTTGTGCTATCTTGCGAAAATCGGTAGAACTTTTTGTGCTATCTGGCGAAAGTAAAATATAAAGAAGGTACCAATGGTTAAAGTTAAATTTTCTGACTTTCTTTAAATATTAATATCTTCTGAACAACATAATCTAATAAAAAACTAATGACGTCAAAATAAAGGTCATTAATTTTTCTTTCATGTATGTGTATAATTTATATGCCATTTTATATTTTTAGTCCGGAAATACTAAAAAACAAAATAAAGTAAAAATATATTTTTTAAATGGCGTTTATATAAAATTAGTTCTAAAACTGGTTATAGTATATACGTCGCATAAAAGGCAATTTAAATGCAATTTATGTTGAAATAAGCATCACTAATTTTTTAATCGGTTAAGTAGTTTACGAGATATTAAACACATAAAAAATTGATAAGTTGAACTTTAACCTCCTTTATTGGCTTTAATTTTTATTTGCACGCTTCCAGTGTTTTAGACGTACGCACACTCCGAGGGCATCATCGACTCGAACCACTATCTTGTTGCAGCCAAGATACGCACCTGCCTCTGTGCAGCAAAAAATGTTCTCCCAAATATACAAGGAAAGCTTAACGTCGAAAAGCTGCAATAAAAACAGACAGCCAGCGCTTTCGCTACTCGACTCTCACACCTGCTCTCAGAGAGAACTCTTCAACAAACCGACATATGCGAGCAGTGGAATCACATTTCCCGTTCATTAGGTACCGCCGCCGAAGAGGTAGTCGGATTTCAGCGAGCCCGATAGAACAACTGGTACGATGAGGAGTGTCAGGAAGCTGCAGAGAAAAAAGATGCCGCGTACAGGGCCACGCTGCGACCGGTCGCAACGCACGCTATGTGGGACCGCTATAGGGATCTGAAGAGGGAAACGAGACGTATTTGCCGCAATAAGAAGAGAGAGGTCGAAATACGTGAGTGCGAAGAGCTTGGATTGCTGGCCGACAGGAAGAATGCCCGAAAATTTTACCAGAGAGTTAGGCAACTTACGGAAGGTTTCAAGACCAGGACGCACTCCTGTAAGAATAATAATGGTGACCTAGCAACCGATGTCCAGAGCGTACTTGAATTATGGAGAGAACACTTTTCCGCCCTACTAAATGGTAGCAGCACGGAAAGTTGTGGAGAAGAAGAACCCGAGC
>NW_016157878.1:152304-152488 GCF_001687245.7 Rhagoletis zephyria
TGCTGGCCGACAGGAGGAATGCCCGAAAATTTTACCAGAGAGTTAGGCAACTTACGGAAGGTTTCAAGACCAGGACGCACTCCTGTAAGAATAATAATGGTGACCTAGCAACCGATGTCCAGAGCGTACTTGAATTATGGAGAGAACACTTTTCCGCCCTACTAAATGGTAGCAGCACGGAAAG
>NW_016157878.1:152741-166440 GCF_001687245.7 Rhagoletis zephyria
AATTATGGAGGGAACACTTTTCCGCCCTACTAAATGGTAGCAGCACGGAAAGTTGTGGAGAAGAAGAACCCGAGCCCGCAGTCGATGATGACAACTCTTACGTTCCACCGCCTGACTATGACGAGGTACGTATAGCAATAACGCGGCTGAAAAACAACAAAGCCGCTGGAGCTGACAGCCTGCCAGCTGAGCTATTCAAGTACGGCGGCGAGGAGTTGATAAGGTGCATGCATCAACTCTTGTGCAGAATATGGTCAGATGAACGCATGCCCGACGACTGGAATTTAATTGTGCTCTGCCCAATCCACAAGAAAGGTGACCCTGCCATTCGCGTCACCTACCGCGGGATCAACCTTCTAAGCAAAGGTTACAAGGTCTTATCGAGCGTATTGTATGAAATACTGAAGCCCGCCGTCAATAAACTATTTGGCCCTTATCAGTGTGGCTTAACACCTGGAAAATCCACCATAGATGAGGTATTCACAATACGCCAAATCTTGGAAAAGACCCGCGAGAAAAGCATCGACACTCACCACCTATTTGTCGGCTTTAAAGCCGCTTTTGACAACACTCAAAGTAGTTGCTTATACGCCGCTATGTCTGAATTTGGCATCCCCACAAAACTCATACGGCTGTGTAAAATGAAGTTGAGCAATACCACCAGCGCCGTCAGAATTGGGAAAGACCTGTCCAAGCTGTTCGCCACCAAACGGGGTTTCAGACAGGGCGACGCCCTTTCATGTGACTTCTTTAATCTGATGTTGGAGAAGATAATAAGAGCTGCAGAACTGAACCGCTCAGGAACAATTTACTACAAGAGCGTGCAATTGCTGGCTTATGCCGATGACATCGACATCATCGGTAACAAAAACCGCGAAGTCTGTTCTGCCTTTTCCAAGTTGGATAAGGAAGCAAAGCGAATGGGTCTGGTGGTAAACGAGGACAAGACGAAGTATCTCCTGTCATCAAACAAACAGTCAGCACATTCGAGCCTTGGCACCCACGGCACTGTTGACAGTTACAATTTCGAGAAAGTAGAGAATTTCGTTTACTTGGGAACCAGGTTTAACACCGATAATAATGTCAGCATTGAAATCCGACGCAGAATCACTCTTGCCAACAAGTGCTACTTTGGACTGAGTAGGCAATTCAGGAGTAAAGTCCTCTCTCGACGTACGAAAACCACGCTCTTTAAGTCACTCATCATGCTCATGCTGCTATATGATGTAGAAGCATGGACAATGACAACATCCGATGAGGCGGCTCTTGGAGTGTCCGAGAGAAAGACGATGGAACGATGAGCTGTATGAGCTTTACAACGACATGGACATAGTGCAGCAAATTAAAATACAGCGGCTCCGCTGGCTTGGTCATGTCGTTCGAATGGACACCGACGCTCCAGCTCTGAAAGTATTCAACTCAGAACCCCGCTGGTGGTAGCAGAGGAAGAGGGAGGCCCCCACTGCGATGGAAAGATCAGGTGGAGAAGGTCTTGGCTTCTCTTGGCGTTTCCAATTGGCGTCAGTTGGCACAGAAGAGAAATGACTGGCGTGCTTTGCTGAACTCGGCCAAAATCGCTTAAGCGGTTACAGCGCCAAAAAAGAAGAAGTAGAAGAAATAAGTTTGGTAGGGTTGGAATTGGCGTAAAAAGTTCTATAGATCCTCATTTCTTGCTTTTTAATAGCTAAACGGTTGGTGTTCTAGACTTATGTGTGTGTGTGTTAACTCTTGTAGTGGGGGAACAGACTCAATGAGAATAAGAAAAAATTAACAAAAAAAAATGTCAAATTAAACTCTGAGTTGCTTAAACACCCCAATGCGAACGCTTGACAGTAGTTCATAAACTCAAAACGTAAAACTCGATTTAATGGCTCAATGAGAACGTAATATTACGCTTTCCCGCTTTAACTGCTCAACCGATAATCATGAAACTTTGTACAGCTGTCATTTAGACCAACTCGATTAGACGATGGGGATGTGGAACCTGACATACAAACTCCACTTTTCATACTGCATATCTCTGGAAGCAGAGGACTGATACTTGGTATGGAGTAGACATGTGCGCAAAACGCTTAGAAGTGTACAACACTGCCTTCGTCTCAAACGCGTGAATTGATTGTCATTGTCTTTGAAGTTGCGTGTACAGCAAATGCAGAGAATCTAGAAACAGCTATGCACAAAACCATTGTGCACTATTGAATAGTGTAAAGCAGACATGGGCACATTTGCCCCTATGGGCTTTTTTGCCCGTACGGGCAAGCGAGCCCATTTCGCGGGCTAGATCAGGGGAAAATCATGGGCAAACATGAAGGGGGCAACGAATCTTACCAATACACCTATACCAATGAGAGCCACTGCACACGCATTCTGGAGTAAAACGTACGCCACATACCCTCCCGTCATTTGAATAGCTCAACCTGTTAATCCTTAGTATTTACATTTTTAAGTTTGTTTATTTAATATTCATTAAATCCGATTTTAAAACTTTATACAGAGTTAAAAAAATTTCAATAAAGGGGTACAATAAAGTGCAAGTTTCAAGTGTCTGTAAAATAGCCAATACAAAGTATGCTCGAAAAAATTTTTACATGGAATAAAATGCGCAGCGCCGTCCATAAAGAATTAAAAAATTTCCAAAATCAGGGCTATTTTAGAGTCACTTGAAACTTGCACTGCAGGTCATTAGGATGGCACACTCCTATGGTGACCGTTTTTATAAACTGTTTCCAGCTCTCAAGAAAAACGAAAAAATCATATTAAATGCTGCCCAAGAAATGGAAAATAAATTCTCTTTTAAGTTTTAATTTGTAAAAAATTTTAAAATTGCATTTACCTGTAGAATATGCTATATTTAAAAAAATTTTATATTAAATAAACAAAAGGAAAACTGTAAATACTAAGGATGGAAAGGGTGTGTAATTCAAATGACGAGGAGTGTATATGAGCAGATGTGATCACTACCACAAGTAAACGCGTGCTAAAAGTGTGATTGTGTTAGTGTGCCAATCACGGTTGCCACATTTGGTCACTTGTGGCCAAAGTAGGTAACTTTTTGAGGGCTTGGTAACTTGGCAACTTTTTTTTTTTTATTTTAGTAACTTTTGATAAGTTTGCCGTGTATAAAGTCAGACTAAAAAAGTTGGATTAAATTTGATAAATTGTACTGTGGTTGTGTGTAGCTGTGACAACACTACCAAAAACAAGTGCATTGATCAGGCAACACAGAGCTCAGGAAAAACAACTAACCACATATTGAAGAAAAGTATCGCTGGGAAGTCTATGCATTAATTTATCACAGTGTAGGGCGCCTGTTACACGTCCAATATATATTGTGAGATTTGGATCGTGATCCATATTGATGGATTTCAAAATATTAATGGATCGCGCCAGAATGCTACATGTTCAATATTTATCGCGTCAGTATTTAGATGTTTTTGTGTTGAGAGGTTTAAAGTCCAATAGATGAAGCCTGGAAATCTAATCTAAATTTAGTGTTATTTTATTAAAAATTATCTATACTTTTTATTATATGTATGGTAATATCACATCTAATTTGTTCGAAATGCAACGCAAATTGCCGGGCCGCGAATTGATATCACGAAATATGCCACACGTTCAGTACTTATTGGCAGAATTTTGATCCATATATAGAGGAAATGAAAAAAAGAGGTTCGAACAGCAATTTGTGCGGTGAATTTGGGCTCTTTAGCGCTTCTGTATATGCATTTATGTTGTTTTTTTCAAAATTTTTTATTAATTTTTCTGAAGCTAAGATCCCGTTCAAAAGACAAGAGCTTAAAGCGCGTTTTTATGTAAAGTGTATTTTTACACGCGTGCGTTGCAAAAATAGCTATGTGTTGTGTTTTGTTTAACAAATTTTTGTTTATTCTTCTTTATTTGTACGTATACACAGATTGAATAAAAATGTATTTATATACGTACATATGTAATTGTATTATATGAGACCTTCAGCGCCAGAGTAGCTTAACTGACATTACAAAAAAAGTTTAGGTGCACTTTAAAATGCATTACCAGAACCAAAACGGTAATAGCCCGAGTCACGCCTTATGTAGCATCACGTAGGTGCAATAAAATTATTAGTAAAATCCCGAATTTATTTTTTATAGAACCTTCTTTCTCATATCGTCGCTACCATGTCAAACTATCGAAGGTGAAAATGAGTACTTTTCGGGAGAGCAAAGAAACTGTTATAAACAAGTAAGAAAGTCTAAGTTCGGGCAGAGCCGAACATTAAATACCCGGCGCAAGTATTAAATACATGTTTTTCCCCTTTCCGAAAGCTACCCCTATATGGTAAGTAAATTAGCGTCTTTAAATTTCGAAATATTGCCGTTTCAAGCATTTCTGAAATCTACCGTTATATGAAAAGCGGCCGTAATTTTAGTCCGATTTCAATAATTTTCAACGTTTTGCTTTTATGTGGCAAGAACAATAAAAATACCGAGTTTGGTACAAATTGATAGAACGGTTACCGATATACATATATGTGGTCATAAGTGGGCGGTGCCACGCCCATTTTCCAAAATTTAACCATAAACATATTTCTTGGTAAAGAATTGTTGTGAGCATCAATTTTGAATAAGTTAGCTTTAATATTTACTGATTTATCGAAGATTTCGTATTTCTCTAAATTACCCTTATATGGAATGTGGGCGTGGTTATTGTCCGATTTTAAAAATTTTCAGCCATTTGGTATGCTGTACCAAGGCGAACAACTGTGCGAAGTTTGGAAGAAATCGGTGCAGCGGTTGCCAAGATATACACATATAACTATATGTGGGCGTGGCTACGCCCATTGTTCAAAAATTTATAATATTCTTATTTTTCGTCTAAAAGTTATTGCAAATATCAATTTTGAGTGATTAATCTTCAGTAGTTACTAAAATATCGCAGTTTTCGTATTTCTGAAAATTACCGTTATATGGGAGGTAGGCGTGGTTATTGTCCGATTTTGCCCATTTTCAATACCATCCGTCCTACGCCTGAAAGAAGTACACGTACCAAGTTTCGTTAAGATATCTTAATTTTTACTCGAGTTATCGTGTGCACAGACGGACGGACAGACGGACGGACGGACAGACAGTCACCGCTTAATCGATTTCTCTTTTCATCCTGATCATTTATGTATACATTTGTCTATATCTATCTCGATTCGTTTTGCCTGTTACAAACAACCGTTATGTGAACAAAGTTATAATACCCTTGTGCACAAGTGCGCTCGGGTATAAAAATGTTGTTGTCATTAGGAAAAAGTGTGCGATTTGACACTTTGTAAAGCCAGTATCTCCTACTTCTAAGAAGACTCGGAGTTTGACGATTTGCCAATTTGCTATTTATTGTAACCATATCTTATTTAAAATATGTAAACAAGGTTTGTTTTTACAGTTCATTGTATAATAAAACGTTGTTTTTTACTTGGTAACTTTTTGGTAACTTTTTTTGTAAATTCTGGTCAGAAAATTTGTTGTCGTGTGGCAATTACGTTTGAATGACTTTGCGTTCTCTTTGTTACGCTCTCACATGTTTAAGGGAGATCCAGAAAATAAAGGTCGCGCCATTCGCGGACCGCTAACCCTCTCTTCGTCGATTTGACAGCATCCACCCAATCGCTGACGTCATGAAATACTTTTGTTTACATTCATTGTTGCCATTGTTGTGCTTTTATTTTTAGTTTGAAGACACCAAATTAGAAAATCTTAAAAAAATTTTAGCAAAATTTATAGCAATCGTATGTGTGGTAAGCCACTTTACAAAAATGTTAACAAAATCATGGCACAGTCACATAAGCGACAACTAAATATGTGGCAGCACCTTTAATCATGCCAGAAGAAATCGACCGTCGTGCAAGAAACATTGATTTTTATTAATTTGAATCGGCATCTTTACAATAAAATTATGTATGTATATAAAGCCCATAAAATACACCAATAAAAATTTGGTGCTTTTTTCTAATTCAAAACTTGGCAATACTGCATTTCTAAATTCACAATATCCGATAGCGATATATCTAACAAAAAATATCGATATATTGAATATCGGAAATATCGAGAACGAAATGGCTAATAAAGATATTAAAGATAAGCATAAATTCAATTAGCGAAGTTACTTTGGATAAGATGCACTATAATTGGGGTATTCACAAAAGTGTCGTAAGTGTCGTATTGTTGTATGTTGCAAACTTTAAACGCCTAAAAAATATAGAGGATATGTACAAAAGCCCATAATAAAATGTTTTGACCTCTATCAAGGGGTGTCTGTACGACCTGAAACATATGTGTAACACTCGTGAATCTATGTTATGTAATAAAAATTTTCATAACAACAATATTAGTCTGCGAAATTCGAGCGTTACATATATGTAACACTAGCGTTTAAAGAGTTAAGGGGGTTCGCAAAGTACCATCAAAGTCATATTATGAATTATTGTAGTGTTAAAAAATATTTGGTTGTCGTTTCAAGTTCTCTAAACATTTATATAAGCTTTTCAAGTTTACGACATACAAAAATACCACACTTACGACACCGTTGTGAATGCCTCAAATGAGTTTGAAAAAATAGTAACCAGAGTTCTGCAACTTCGATTTACCCCTCCTCACAAGCATGTCTAGTACTTTCAAAGAAACACACCTTTTCATACGTACATATGTATTTCCAAATGTGAAGTACAAATAGTACCGTTCAATGGGGTTTCCAGATGACCTCAAAAAATATAATTTTTAAGTTTTTGTTCGGTATACAATTGATCGGTATGATCAATTGAATCTGCTAAAGCCTAAAATGCCATACAGCAGCTCTGGTTTGTCTTAGTTAGCTAATATTATTTTTATGCAAGAAGTATTTTGCCTTTGCTGTAGGTTTTCTTGAAGAAATAAATTTACGAGCATTTATTTATTGTGAATTGCAAAATGATTTAAGCAATTTTGATATTTTTATGAATTTTTGTTCTTCATGGTTACTATGCCAAAAGCTGTTTTGTGAGAAGGAACACATTTTCCAACTATGCACTCAATTTTATTTTCAGTTCAGAAGCCTAGAGAACGTGGAGAAAATTTTCCGACATTTCAGATATCGAAACAAAATATTATATCGATATCGTATCGCAACACCTGATATCGATATAAATTGACCGATGTGTTGAACAACGATATTGATATATTGAATATCGTATCGGTATCGCGCATCCCTACCGCAGCCGTACTGCGATGAAAATGATGTCGGTGGACATATAAATAATTTTTTCGCAACTTTTCTCGCTCGCACTTTCGCTGCTGCGCGGGCAAAAAAGTGCCCACCTCTGGTGTAAAGAGTACAATGAAAAGGCGTGAGTACTAGGCACGGTGGAGAGAATATAGAAGCAGGGTTCGTATTTGCACACACATGTGCAGCACATCCTAACATTTTAAGCTCACACACGTGTGCTGTGCATATAAAAAATTAAAAATTTGCTCACATCACATGTGTGTACCGTTTGGTAAACAGCACGGGCACATGTGTGTACTTTCTTTTTATTAATGTAAAGCACACGCACATGTGTGTGCTATGCGTAGAGAAACTTATACACTTCGAATTCTAACTCAAATCTTAAAATAATTTTTTAATATGTTTTCTGTCATATAAAAAACAAACAACATCTCACTTTTTATTGAATTGTGTTTCAAAAAATAACGTTTAATAAACAAATTCTTTTAAGAATATATTATGTGCATGTGCATGGGCTGAAATTTGTACAAAAATCGGCTCACACACATGTGTATGTGCTTAATAACAAACAGCGCACACTTTTCTGTGAGTAGAGTTTGTTTTCCACTTATGCACACACATGTGTATGAGCAGCGAGTGCAAGTTGAATGTGTTTCTGGCGTGTGTGTGAGCAGAGCATGTGTGTGCAAATACGAACCCGAAGGTTGCGCCGATGGTAATACCGCTAATCGGCTCTCAGTAAATTTGACAGAGTAAGCTGTTTCGCTGACGTCACAGTCGAGATGCCAGCAGTAGTGATGTGCTGAGTCAATACTTTTAAGTATCCAATACTCTCGATACTCGGTACCGAAACATTTAGGTTTCGAATAAAAGCGCACATAGGCCAAAGATATGGAAAAAACGGTTCAGGGGAGACTCGCCTATCAAAACCCGAATGTATGACCCAATAGAGCTTTTAATACTGATTCAAATGAAAGATGTATATAAGTCGGTTCGAGGCCATAATACAGAGAAACTCTTACTTGTTTGAAGTATTTTGGTTCCAGTTGAATCGGACGATATCTTTTGTAGGCAGATTCTGTAACCAGTTAGCGACAATTTTCGAATCCGTATCGGTTTTGTTGACGTAAGATATGAAATATTTTTATGTTATTAGAAATGCGTAGTTATTAGAAGTATGAATGTTTGTGCAATATGTTTATTTGTATATGCATATGAAGCATATTTAACTGATGAAAACATAAACTGTTTTTAAATTGGATGTTTACATCAATCTCATAGTAGTCTTATTTTAATTTTTAGTCATTTTGCAGTTTTTATACAGCTAAATAGCACATAAATTACGCAATTCCCATAGATACATCAATATTACGTTCACCATTTCGTTTAAAATGCCAGATTTCCTGCAAATACATTAGAATTTACAAAAGGAATTTCACTACTAATTGCCTACTTTGCGTACTTTTCTACTACCATTTTCGCACCAAGAGATTTCATTCCTCCCCGTTTCTCCATCCTTCGTAAATGCAACCTTTTGTAAGGGAGTGTCAAACCGCAACTGTCAATAATTATCTAACCTTGTATTATTGAATCATGATATTGGCGAAGGTTTAATGTAAAGAATCAGGTATTAAGTACCGAAACCTTTTTCAAGTATTAGGTACCGACAATTCAGCACATCACTAGACAGCAGTTTTATTTGCCGCTCTCAGTTGTCAACTCTACGGTGACGCCACGCCAAAATTACTCTCACGAATTCTGCTGCAATCGGCGCAATCTTGTATTCTATCATTCTTGAGTACTAGGTACTCATGAAATTTGATGTATAAACAGATGCGAACGGCAAGGCATACAAGTACGATTACATATAAATATAACCTCATTCAAAGCTCGTTAGCTGTCAAATTGGTTGTGCTTGTTATTCTCACAACTCGAAGAAAAGTTAAGCTTCTTCTCTGTGCCACCATGGTCACTTCTTTGTGCTACACATATTGTGAGATTTAATTATATTTTAACTTAATATTTTATTAAAAATTCCTTTATAAACCTCTTTTCCTTACTAGCGTAAATTTTTGTTACCGATTCAATTTTTTTTAAATCATAAATTATTTAGTAAGGAAGTATTGAGCCACCTTAGGACTTTAGTGAAAGCATTTTGCATCTCCAAAGTACCCGAGTACTTTGGACTAAAGTATTTAGCGCCTTTAATTTAGCATCTAACAGCTCTTATATGGTGGACAGACGAACAAAATTAATTTGAATTAAGAAGCACAAATGCAAATTGAAATTTCACCCTAACAGACGGCAACCTTGTGCATTTAAACAGCTGATATTGATTTTTGTTTCCTATATTCACCAAGTGAAAATGGATAGAAGAAAAATATTTTTAATGACAGCTATGCTGTTAATAGAAAATCAAAGTTTATTTTGTGAAAAAATTCAGTTACTATTAATTAAATTACTAATAAAAAAGGCACGTCTAATTGCTTTTGTAAACAGTTACACGAGCGGCGATTGCAAATATTCAGTCCGACGTACGGCGGTTCTGGAAATGCGTAAGTACAAAATGCAATTTTATTCGAATTTTTAATCATTATATGTGCCCTTAAAGGATCGCAGTAGCACATTTTGGGATCACGATGTATGTACAATGGACGACGCCAGATTCAAGGAAAACTTTCGTCTCGATAGGGGCGTTTCAAAAAGTGTGCGAAAAAGTGCGAGGAATGGAGAAAATGGATTACAATATGAGACGTTGTATTCCACTCGCAAAGAGGGTGGCTATAGCACTTTTCTCATTGGGCTCTGCAGCAGAGTACAGAACAGTTTGTAGTTTATTTGGTGTTGGCCGTAGTACTGTTGGTGAAATTGTTTTGGAGTTTTGCCACGCAGTTTGCGATAATCTTGCAGCTTGCATTAATACATACCCCCCGAATCAACAAGAAATCAAAAGAATTGTTGACGGATTCGGTGCCCTAGGGTTTCCGCAATGCTTCGGGGCTGTAGATGGTTGTCACATTGAAGTGCAGCCAAGAAAAGAGGATGCCGTAGATTACCACAATTACAAAGGGTGGTATTCCGTTTCTTTTATTGGCGAGCTGTGATCACAGGTAAGTTTTAGGCTACGCTATCGCATGCTTATACATAAGTATGTACTATTTAATTACATATGTATGTATTTGCACTTACAGGTCAAAATTTACGTATATTAACATTGGATCCACTGGAAAAAATAATGACTCCTATATATTTGAAAAAAGTTCATTAAGACAATTTCATGAAAGCGCCGATATGTTCGTACAAAATAGCGAGCTTATTGGCGGAATCAATATACCTGTGCTACTTATGGGCGATTCAGCCTTTCGTTTATCGCGCCACATGATGAAACCGTATCCATATGTAGCTAACCAGCCAGCTGCTGAGAAACTCTTTAATTATCGACTGTCCAAATGTCGCCGCGTGATCGAAAATGCTTTCGGCGAGCTGAAAGCTCGTTTCCGTAAAGTAGGTAGAGGCTTACAGGTAGCACCTAGAAACGTCAACATCATAATAACAGCTTGCTGTATTTTACACAATTTTTTAAAAATTGCAAATGACGAAGTTTCTTCCGTGTGGATGCAAGACGCAGCAGAAGACGGATCAACAAGAAATCAACCTAATCACACAACAAGAGTAGGCGAAAATGATCAAACAGCGGCGGCTATTAGGAATGCCATTGCTATGAGTTTCCGTAAGTAAAAAGGTTTGTACTATGTTTTTCGCAGTAGTTTCTTTTATTTAAATTCATTTTGTTTTTAACTATTTGGTTTTTTCTCACATTCATACATACAGTCATGTGAAAAATTATGGGCCTACGACTTTTTAAGAAGTTTTGGCTATTTTTCTTTTGTTTGTTTAATGTTTATTATTTTTTTTTTTTATAAAAAAACAGCTCATTATCTAACAAAAACCATACAAGTCCAAATTTCAAACTTTGTAAAAATATTATATGGCAGAAAACTTACATATAGGGTTTTTGTTAGACAATGAGCTGTATTTTTATAAAAAAAAAATAATAAACATTAAACAAACAAAAGAAAAAATAGCCAAAACTGGTCAAAACGTTGTGCCCTATTACTTTTCCAATTACTATATCTGTAGATTGCATACCACTAAATTAAATCCTTTTTTCTAAAACATATATAGTTTAAATTAAATTCATTTTTTGTAAAACTGCTTACATCACTTAAATGGGTAAATCTGAAATATGCTACAGTCATTGACAAAAAAAAATATGTTTGCGGCATTTCGACTCTTTTTGTTGCTTTTGCTTATTTAATGTTTATTAATTCTGTTTTATAAAAGTGTAGCACATTATATGGCAAAATCATATAAATCAACATTTCAAACTTTGTAAAAAATTATAAAAATTAATTGTTAATTGTTGTTGTTATTCAAAATAGCTCGAAACTTTTTTATCAGAGTCTATAAAATATTTTCTGGTATGCAGTTTTTAGCGCATTAAATTTAATTATAGAAGGGTAAGTTTGAAGTGGCTAGAGAATCGCATTGATTTTTAATTTTTTTTCATATAAAAAAAATCGATGATGCTTTATTAGCAAAAAAATTATTAAAAATCAATGCGATTCTCTAGCCTCTTCAAACTTGCCCTTCTATAATTAAATTTAATGCGCTCAAAAACTGCATACCAGAAAATATTTTGAAGATTCTGATAAAAAAGTTTCGAGTTATTTTGAATAACAATTAATTTTTATAACTTTTTAAAAAGTTTGAAATGTTGATTTATATGGCAAAATCAAAACCAACAAAAATAGTCAAAATGCCGCAAACATTTTTTTTGTCAATAGGCCGTGTGCATAAAAACTAAGCCATTGCTTTTTCTTAAAATTGCATACCTTTCACTTAAATTTATTTGAACAAATCGAGTATAAGTTCTGAAATTGTGAGGAGAAGCATTTGAAAATTACATTTTCTCTAATACATTTTTCATTATATTTATGAACTCTTTCGTAGCACTACTCTGCTCTTTAATGGCATTAACACATTCGGTGGTGAATACTTTTCCGTCTTGTATAACCTCTTTTAAAAGCTCAGTCTGTTCTTTAGCTATTTTCAAGACTTCACCCATATAATTTCTCTTCCTTCCAGACGATGTGGCAGCTGCAGCCATGGATGTGGACGATGTGTCAATTGGCGAAGGAAGCGGTGACAAAATTTGGGGGGACCGGGACTGAGCGACTTGAGATGGTGACGGTGGAGGTACAGCGGATGATGATGGTGATGGTGGAGGAACTGTGGATGATGATGGTGATGGTAGAGGCACTGTGGATGATGATGGTGAAGGTACTGCGGATGGGGATGGTAAAAGAGTGAGTGCTTGTGAAGGCAACGGCGGCAGGCCTGATGACGATGCATCCTAAAAAACAAGAAGTTTTAAACATACATATGTGCAAATGTATTTTTAAAGTTTTCCTAAAATATATGCACATGTATATGTATGTACATATGTACATACATACATATTTACAAGCAATTATGAAATTAAATTTACTTAAAATTGAAAACGATTCCAATATCTCAGCGATGTTTGCTGCATTGAATCCAATAATTTGGTGGACAGCATCAAAATGTTTCCAAAGAGATGGACTACCACCAGACGGTCCAACTTTTTTCTTTTCTTCTCTGCAATTTTTCATATATACATAATTGATGTGAAGAATGATTAAATAAAAAATAACATACCTATATCTTTGGGTCATGTTACGAATTTAAACATGAACCTCCTTTGCCGTAAATTTTGAGGCCATTTGTATGGATATATCTGCATAAATATGTAGATTGCGTTTAGCGCGTCGCAAGTCAGCGGCACGTTCGGCCCACAAATCCAGGAGCACTTTTTCGTCGCTGGTGCTCCAAGTGCTGCGTTTTTTGTCGCTCGACATCTGAAACTAGATAAAATGCTTTTTGTTAACATAGTTCTACTTATTTTTAACAAATTTATTAAAACTACTTACGTCTGATTTGTTTTTCTTTTGGCTTCGCTTTTAATAAATTTCTTGCTGTCAATCACAAGCACCATTCACAATAGACAAAATATGTCAATTTTGGACGGTGTTGCCGGGGCACCGAAATTGCGCATATGGAAACTGTGCATTTAGACATTATTTCGGTTTCAACCGAAACTGTGCATGTATGCTTTATTTCGGTTTTTGCCATATGCATTATTTCGGTTTTGAACTGAAATTGTGCATGCATGCATTATTTCGGGATTTGTTATATGCATTATTTCGGTTTTCTAACGAAAGTGTGCATATGGATAATTTCGTTTTTTCTAATATGAATTATTTACTTCTACTTAGTAAGGGGTTTAATCCCTAAGCGCGGCTGAAAGCCGCCTACGCAGAGAAAAGTTCTGCGCAAAAATACGTCCGCCCTTCTTTTTCCGGCAATACAAAAGGAGAATTCTACTTAGTAAGGG
>NW_016157878.1:167447-178676 GCF_001687245.7 Rhagoletis zephyria
GTCATATGCATTACTTCGGTTTTGAGTCGAAACTGTGCATGTATGCATTACTTCGGTTTTTGTCATATGCATTATTTCGGTTTTGAACCGAAACTGTGCATGTATGCATTACTTCGTTTTTCTCATATGCGTTATTTCGGTTTTCAAACGAAAGTGTGCATGTATGCATTATTTCGGGTTTTTCATATGCATTATTTCGGTTTTTTTCATATGCATTATTTCGTATGCACAGTTTCCATATGCACAATTTCAGGGTGCCGGTGTTGCCAAATGCAAATTGGAAAATCCAGCATAAATGCTCATTTATTTCGGGCATTTGCAATGAGCCAATGCGCATTTGTGAGGAAAAGCAAATAAAGGCTGCTAATGGAAATAATCCCATCCATCTGTCTACCGTATTAAATGGCATACCATTTTTATACCCGAGCGCACTTGTACACAAGAGTATTACGACTTCGTTCACATAACCGTTGTTTGTAACAGCCAAAACATAAATGTATACATACATGATCAGAATGAAAAGTGAAGTCGATTAAGCCATGTCTGTCTATCCGTCCGTCCGTGTACACGATAACTCGAGCAAAAATTGAGATATCTCAACGCAATTTGGTATGTAGATTTCTCTTTACCCAAGGTAAGTTGGTATTGAAATGGGCCCATTTCTCATATAACGGTAGTTTTCAGAAATACGAAAACTGCGATATTTTAGTAACTACTGAAGCTTATTCACTGAAAATTTATATTTACAATGATTTTTATACTTAAAATAAGAATATTATAAATATTTGGAAAATGGGCGTAGCCATGCCCACTTATGATTACATGTGTATATCTTGGTAACCTTTGCACCAATTTCTCCCAAATTTGGCATAGTTGTTAGCCTCGGGCAATAACCACGCCCACATCCCATATATATGTAATCTAGAGAAATACGAAATATTCGATAAATCAGCAAATACAGAAGCTAATTTATTCAAAATTGATGTTAGAAACAATTCTTTAACAAAAAACACGTTTATGATAAAATTTTTGAAAATGGGCGTGGCACCTTGGTATGTATATCTCGGTAACCGTTAGATCAATTTCCACCAAACTTGATACGATTTTTTCGCATACTACATGAAAGCAAAACGTTAAAAATTATTGAAATGGAACTAAAATCACCCAAAAATTTTAAATTTTTTGTTCAGAATTTTTAGAAAAATTGCAGGTATGCAGTTTTAGAGCCCATTAAACTTAAGTAGCCAAAAGTGAAAATTTGAAGATGCTAGGAAATCGCGTTGATTTTTAATAATATGTTTGGCTGACGGTGCTAGGAATCTTCTTTTATATAAAAGGCACTTATCCTAAGATAAAACGTGAGTGAATCGAACCTCTACTTGGTTTCGTACATTTTAATGACTAATCTTTAATATGGACACTAAAATCTCCTTTTCATATAAAAATTCGTACGTGTCCCACACGTGACAGAGGAATTTAAATTTTTTTTTTATAATAAAGCAATAATTTTTGTTGTGGTTTTTGGTTTGTTTGAATTCGTGGTACTTTGTTTTATTATAAGACATCAAGTTCACACAGAAAAGTGAAGTAAATTCACAGACTTTCCGTAAAATATATCTGCTCCAAAAATCAGGTTCTTCTTTTTGTACCACCCGTGACAGAAGAAATGACTTAGATTTTTTCCATATAAGACATTCTTTTTCATATCGGACACCAAATTTGGTGTCACACTTTCGATTGGCTTCAAATTATTTTATGGGTTCTATCCATGAAATAAGCTAACACGTGTCCGAGGAATTTTTTTTCGCTTTTTTCTTTGGAGATATGATCTGTCAAAGTTTGCATTTTGTCATAATTCTGACTAATTATGTACTCCTTCAAATCAATATATCTCGGGTTCTACCCATCGTAGAGACTTCATCTTAACCCACATTGTCTTAGATTAATTTTTGTAGATTTTTGGTTTCACTTATATACAGGGTAAAAGTAAAACTTTGGGAGTAGTATAGTTCTTCCGATATCGGCCGCTGCCATATGGCAACACGGGGCATATTCCAGATGGATTGTTAGAGGACAGTATTTGGTTAAAATATGAAATAATAGAAACATTGTGTGTAAATTTAATACATTTATTGATAATATATGCTTATTCTACGTGCAAAGCGGATGAAGAAGTTATTGAAAAGTAGCAAAACATTTCAAACATAACCCCACATCACATTTTGCACAGGCTACTCGCCCTATAGTTTTACATGCTTCACCAGCACAAAGAAGTTTTTTGGTCAATTTGTATGGGTGTATGGGTCTTGGAGAGTAAGCTACTGTGGATGCGCAATGTTGAAGAAAGAGAGAAGAAGGCCAGTAACGCCCTTTATGCATGTAAAAGAATGCTGGGAGTTACTTGGGGTTTGTCACCTGCTCTGATGCATTGGTACTACACAGCAATAGTTAGCCCAATACTGCTCTATGGCGCTTTTGGTGTGCTGGAATGCCGCACAAAAGTCCTTATGCCTCGAGCCAATAGAGAAGGTGCAGCGACTAGCGGCACAGTGCATCGCGGGACCGCTGAGGTCCACTTCGACGGCTGCTCTTTAAAAACCCTGCTCCGAAATCCGCACGTAGATTGACGATCATAGGGAAATTAAATTTCAGAACTTTTGGGCACCACTTAATTGGGGCGGGAAGCACAAGCAGCACAGGCTACATGGCACTTAGCTTTAAGTGGAAACGAACTTTTTGCACAACGATTGAGGAAGAGGGATGGAAATGAACCCTAGGCATAGATCCCTAAACATTTTCACGGACGGCTCTAAAATGGTTACGGGAGTGGGTGCCGGGATTTACTGCCGGGAACTGAACGTCAGGCGGCCAATAAGGCTACCTGACCATTGCAGCATATTTCAAGCAGGGGTTTTCGCAATGAGGATAACTACAGAGCTAGCCCTCACCGAAACAACAATCAATTCAAACTTAAACCTATTCCAGGCGGCAATCAAGGCAGTTTCCTGATGTAGTATTTCATCCATAAACGTCCCTCGCAGCCGGGAAGCCATTGACAAGCTAGACGCTGATAAAAGTCTACATATCTATGGGTTGCCCGGTCACAAGGGAATCTAGGATAATGAAGTAGCAGATGAGAAAGCAAAAAACGACACGAGTTTTCCCTGGAACAGACAAACTAAATTTGTATACCACTTCAACACTTGTACAATGAAATATACGATAATATGATTAGGCAGTTCAGAGCTAGATGGAATGAGTTAACCACCTGCAAAACTGCAAAAATAAATACAAACGATTTTTGTTTACGCCGTCTCATAGATGATGGTATTTTGCGTTGCCATATGGCAACACGGGGTCAATTTGGGCTAGCGAACATATCAAAATTTGATAAAAAGAGAAACAGTTCACATTACGCCCCATGTTGCCATATGGCAACGGACTTAAAAAACACTTAAATTATATAGCATGCACGATTGTTTTTTATTCTTACTTGTTACCAATAGTCACTAATATTTTAACTAATATTTTGTCACTATCATATTTTATAAATAAAAAATGCTTTCTATAAATTCATGCTTACTTCTTCATACATGACATTTTGATGGTTTTTTGTCACTTCTAATTTTGTTTAAAGAACGCACTTGCATTACACTCGATAGACAGCAAGGATCTGACGGAAGCGTAAGCGTTCCGAATATTTTAAAAATAGTTTTGAAAAACCCCAATTTTTTTAACCACGTTTTTTAAGGAGAATTAAACAAGGATTACGATGGTATAATTTTAAATCCCTAATTTACTGGTCTTCAATATGCAAATCAACTTAAAAAAGTTCAACTATTAATAGCTAAGTTAGTTTTAGGACAATCTTGACAATCTTCTTATAAATGGAAATGTTAAGCCCGTTTCTTAGCTTTAAAATGACGTTAAGATGAAGTCTCTACGATCAGCAGAACCCGAGATATAACGATTTGAAGAACTACATGACATATTTTCGAAGACAAAAAAGCAGAAACAAATTCCTCGAACACGTGTTAGCTTATTTCATGTATACAACCCACAAAATATATTTGAAGCGAATCGGAGACAACATAATTTTTTTACGAAACTCGTTCGACTTAAAAAATAATGGCTTATATACAAGTAAGCTGGAATTTTTTTCGGATTTTTGTAATAACTCTTATAAAAGCCAATTAGTTGTAGTTTTATCAAAATGTTTAGACTTAAATTTAAACAAGAAAAATTTTTTTTCTGTAAAAATATGTCATCCGTGACGGTGGAATTCCCCACATGCACATTACTAGTGCATTCCGTAATATTTTCGTGTTTTTTTTCTGCTTTATAAACATAAGCTGGTCTTATGTGAATTTGCTTTGGCTCGTGCATCTGCCCGTGTTGTTGTGAAATGCACACCATCAACTGGGGATTAACAAGAAACGCTTAAGTTTGTCAGCTGGTTACCTGCTTAGTTTTTATTTTTCTGGTGAGTTATGTCTTCTACTCCTTCTGCACCTCTCAAACGCCCTTCGAGTAAAGGCTCTCCCTCAAACAACAAGAAAGCTGCGAAGTTGAATGTGAGCATAGTCTTAAATACAGTACTTTTCTGCCGCCAAAATAGCATCGCTTGAGGAGAGTGTGTGTGATCTCGAAAGTAAGCTGTGCTTGCTTACCAACAGGCTTGAGTGCCAGCAAAGGGTGACCGCTCCTGATTTCAGTGCTGACGCTGTTATTTTTGCTTTCCCGCAAATTGAGGGTGAAAATCTACATAGCGCTTTAACCAGATTTGCATGTCTCTTGATTTCTTGGCGCCACAAATAAGGGATATATTCCGCACTAAACCGCGCTCAAATCAAAGCAAAACTTCTGCAGTTATAGTGAAATTTCACTCCCCACTTGACCGAAATCGTACTTTAAAAGCATTCAGAGAATTTCGTAAGAGAACAAAGCAGCCGATTACTCTTAGCGCCATCGGTCTTGAGGGACGATTTGAGATGTTTGAAAGACTTACAATTATTAAAAGAAAGCTTTTACAAGAGGCTGTTAAACTAAGACGCTCAGGGAAACTAACATCTGTTTTCACTTTGCGGGGGCTGTACATGTACGAGTGGAAAAAGATTAACCTGCTAGATAAATTTTAGATTCTACTGACCATGAAACAAATATTTAAAGGTAAAACCGCTCGCTCAATTCGTCCGCCCTTGGGTTTTTTTTGACGTCTGCTAGCATTTTGAGTTTTCTCTCTCGAAATGCTTCTAATGTCAAAGAAATTCAAAATAAACAAATGAAAATTTATGATTTGAAATATTTATTTATTCAGAAGCTGAAAATCTAAAAAAATTGGAAACGAAAAATTAGTTGCTGCTTTAACGGCTGCCCAAATTCGTTTTCCTCTGCAAGCAAAGCAATATAAAAATTCACAAGTTCCCGCCACTATCGTATATTTATACAGTAAAAATGGATCGAGGTTTGTGGTGTTATAAAAACGGATTTGCCAAAGTGCCCCTATGTATGCTCGACTCATTTTTTGCCACACAACCTGACCCAATGTAAGCAAAAGATAGTTCTTTACAAAAGTGCAGTGCCTTTAAGGTAAAATATCTTCAAATGCATGCCAAAAGCTTCGCCTTAACATGCGGGCAGAAGTCCATTACAAACAATTGCTTCCATTTATTTATTTACATATGTTGATTTGCTTGACCTTGTTTTGTCGGTCCAAACAGGAATCTTTATTTACCGTTGATGGATAGCTCGTTTCCAATGGATGGTGGCCAGAAAGTGGCTGACTTACGTGTAATGATTTTGTATTACCGGCTTATGGTGACTCAATTGCTGTTAAATGAATAGACCGGATTTGATGCTCACAACTTCTTTATTCTACGTAACAACATGGCTGGGGATTTTCCGGAAGGAATGTGACGGCACCTTTTGCCTCTATTAATTTCCACTGAGGGGTGAGTATCGACTCCCCGAATGTCGCCAGCTTTTAATGCCAGTTTTTAATCCACTTTAATTACTTTGTTGTAATTCCGTTCTTGCGAGGGCTGATGAGTGTGGTTCGCTCCGTGTCCAATTCCAAAAAGAAATATATTTTTTCTAGTCTCGTGGTATGTGACCACCGAATCTTTTATCGTATGTCAGTGTGGGCGTTTTCATAGTGGTCAATTCGTGTCTATACTGATATGATGGTTCGTGTCTTGAATAACTATTGGTTACGTACATTCATCTGGCAGCAATGTACTGAGGATATAATATAACAAAACTATGGATATAACAAAACTATACTTGATGTATTGTGGAACGATTTTCCGTCATCCCTTGTCAAATTTAGTTTGGAGACAAACCGGCTTCGGCGTTGTGCCATCTTCAGTGTCATTTTTCGTTCTCTAAACTAAACTTAATTAATTTATTCCAGCCGGGTAACCTGTAATTACGCAGAATCAATGGAGTATGGAGGCCCGCCATATATTCATGGAAATTCTTGAGAAGGCGAATGTACTGAATGAGTTAACGTGTTGTGATTAAATCGGCGGAATAATTGCCAAGCACTCGGTGTTTAGCATCAATCAGTTCATATGAATTCGAACCAAGTTTCCGTGAAACATAGGCTCTAATTTTTGGTGGGGCTAGTTTTTGTGCATAGCCCTCTCCGGCCACGGACTGTTTAGGATTGGGAATGTACACTTACGAGCCTATCTCGAAATGGCGTTCTCTTTTGCGGGTAAATGCCCGTTGTGAGGTTTGTTGATATTGTTCGAACTGTTTGTCTCGAATTTCATCAGCCCGAACTTTACGCTGTTGCATATCCTGTGTAAGGTATGGATTGACATCCAATAATAATTTATATTCGTTTCCATCTCTCACATATTCACGACCAGTGTGCAGGAAATATGGCGTGTAGCCCGTGGCTGAATGCACTGAAGTGTTAATATCATGAATAACACGAGAAAGATGGTTTTCCCAGGAGGAATGTTCAAGAAGGTCAGCCATGTGAGCATGTAATCCAAGTTTAATGCTTTTGTTTGTCGCCTCGAACTGATTGGCTTGTGGATGGTACAAAGGCGTTTTCATGTGTTTGATGTTATAAACGGCGCAAAGCTGTGCGAAAGTTTGACTGATGAATTGAGTACCATTATCTGATATAATGAGTTCGGGGCAGCCATTCACCGTGAATAGATGTCGAAGATAATTAACTACGGATATGGCGCTTGCATTTTTCATGGGTTGCGCCCAGACATATCGCGAGTAACAGTCGATGGCTACGAAGATCCATTGGTTACGATTTTTAGACATGGGCAGCTTACCGACGAAGTCAATCGATAATTGCCTACCCGGTCGTTTTGGTTCTCTATATTCGCCGTGAGGTGTTTTGGTGCTCTCATTACTTGGTTTAATGCTGTGGCATAGTTCACATTGCCGAACGTACTGGTAAACGGACTCATACATGTTTGGCCAGTAATAGCGTTGTGAGACACGTCTATAAGTTTTCCAAATACCCTGATGCGAATGTTGGTTATGATTTTCATCGAGGAATTTTGCTCAGTCAGAAGATGGTACACAAAGTGTCCACAGTATTTCCGCACTTTGATTGGAAAATTTCAATCGATGATATAGGAGGTTGTTCTCGATTTTATAACTATCTAATGGTTGTTTTGAGGCCATGTCATACATTTTGTTATACCATTTATCGCACGTGTTTGGATCAATGTTGATCACGGATGTGATTGGGATACGATTAACGTGAAAATTACTCGGAAGGTCAATTGGATTTCTTCGAACGATGTTGAGAAGAGCAAAAGAACGAGATAAGGCATCAAGAAGTTCCAAATGTTTTCCTGG
Organism: Rhagoletis zephyria; assembly: GCF_001687245.7. Classification (NCBI taxonomy): domain Eukaryota; kingdom Metazoa; phylum Arthropoda; class Insecta; order Diptera; family Tephritidae; genus Rhagoletis; species Rhagoletis zephyria. The sequence goes on from NW_016157878.1 coordinate 175,284, forward strand.
TTTATGAATAATTTTGAGATCGCATGGTGATAATCGGATCGCCCAACGACATAAACGGCCAGTTGAGTCTTTGAGAGATTGTAGCCAGCGCAAAGCTGCATGGTCCGTTACTACAACCAATTCACGGCCCTCGACCGCCAAGAGAACGGCTATGCATTCCCGTTCGGATGCTGTGCAGTTTTGTTCGGCTTTCGAGAATTTCTTAGAAAAATACTGAACCACACGTTCATTCCCATCATATTCTTGTACTTGAATAGCTCGCGCTGCGATAAGCGAGGCATCGGTATAAACCTTGAACGGTTTTGAATAATCGGCCATAGTCAGAACGGGAGTGGTAGTTAAACACTCTTTGAGTTCGAGAAAGGCTTGTTCGGGAGCGGTATTCCATTCCATGGGTCCTTTTCGGTTTCCTTTATACAATTCACCAAGGGGAGTTGTGATCTCCGAAAAATTTGGAATACATTTACGGCACCAGCCTGTTGCACCAACGAACCGTCTGACTTCTTTTGCCGTTTTGGGCCGTGCGAATTCAACAATCGCTCGAATACGAGATGGATTCGCAGATAAACCCTCTTGCGACAAATCGTAGCCCAGGAATTCCAATCGTTTACAAAAAAAATTCGATTTGTATGTTGAGATGGTTAAGCCGGCCCCCGCCAGACGTTTTGCAACAATAGCCAATATCTTAACGTGTTCTTCAAACGTCGAAGTGCAAATTGTGAAATCATCGACTTATGCGAATGCATGTGGAACCAAATCACGGAAAATTTTATCAATGAGAATGGCTAATGTGGCGGGTGAATTTCTCAACCCCATCGTCATGCGACGAAAAGCATAAAGTCTGTTACCGAATGCAAAAGCGGTTTTCAGTTGACTCGATATTGCCAAGGGAATTTGAAAGAAAGCTTGAGACAGGTCAATACTGGTTAGGTGTTTAGATGACTTTAGTCGTGCTAAAATTTGGTTTGTATCCGTAATTGGATAGGCATTTGGAATGGTAATTTTATTCACCTCTCTCGCGTCCGAGCACTNCATAAACGGCCAGTTGAGTCTTTGAGAGATTGTAGCCAGCGCAAAGCTGCATGGTCCGTTACTACAACCAATTCACGGCCCTCGACCGCCAAGAGAACGGCTATGCATTCCCGTTCGGATGCTGTGCAGTTTTGTTCGGCTTTCGAGAATTTCTTAGAAAAATACTGAACCACACGTTCATTCCCATCATATTCTTGTACTTGAATAGCTCGCGCTGCGATAAGCGAGGCATCGGTATAAACCTTGAACGGTTTTGAATAATCGGCCATAGTCAGAACGGGAGTGGTAGTTAAACACTCTTTGAGTTCGAGAAAGGCTTGTTCGGGAGCGGTATTCCATTCCATGGGTCCTTTTCGGTTTCCTTTATACAATTCACCAAGGGGAGTTGTGATCTCCGAAAAATTTGGAATACATTTACGGCACCAGCCTGTTGCACCAACGAACCGTCTGACTTCTTTTGCCGTTTTGGGCCGTGCGAATTCAACAATCGCTCGAATACGAGATGGATTCGCAGATAAACCCTCTTGCGACAAATCGTAGCCCAGGAATTCCAATCGTTTACAAAAAAAATTCGATTTGTATGTTGAGATGGTTAAGCCGGCCCCCGCCAGACGTTTTGCAACAATAGCCAATATCTTAACGTGTTCTTCAAACGTCGAAGTGCAAATTGTGAAATCATCGACTTATGCGAATGCATGTGGAACCAAATCACGGAAAATTTTATCAATGAGAATGGCTAATGTGGCGGGTGAATTTCTCAACCCCATCGTCATGCGACGAAAAGCATAAAGTCTGTTACCGAATGCAAAAGCGGTTTTCAGTTGACTCGATATTGCCAAGGGAATTTGAAAGAAAGCTTGAGACAGGTCAATACTGGTTAGGTGTTTAGATGACTTTAGTCGTGCTAAAATTTGGTTTGTATCCGTAATTGGATAGGCATTTGGAATGGTAATTTTATTCACCTCTCTCGCGTCCGAGCACTGCGACACGTTCCGTTTTTCTTCTTTACAGCCAGAATTGGTGACCGCCAAGGGCTTTCTTCGATGGTCATAATGATGTCACGACTACGCATTTTATCCAATTCGGCTTGAACTTGTTCAGCCACGTATGGCGATACTGGTTACTGGCGTTTCGTGACGGGTTTTGCATCACCCGTATCAATTACGTGTTCGATCTGATTAGTGACATATAACGGACCAGACTCAGGAGTTGGATTTAAAAGTCTGAGAACTGCGTCCAACATTTTTCTTTGATCTGGGGTGAGATTATGTGGAAGGCTGACGCTCGTTATTTTTGGGGTATCTAGTTCACCCTCTAAACCGAGTGTGGAAGCGCCAATTGGCTCCAGATAATTACTCATAGAAGATATCTGAGCTTGTTCTTTCCCACTCCCTGGTGGTTGGTTACAAAAATTAATAAATTTATCCGCCGTAACCATTTCGACTTTAGCAGATGCAACTTCTTCAGTATCACCTTTGGCTGTATGTTTTAAAAATCGTTGAACTTTCTCTTGGTTCTGCACCAGTTCGAAAAAGAAGGACTCAAGGAATGTCCGTCCCATAATTGGGTGTTTCAGTGAGATAGGTACGACAAGAGTTGGNGAAATCGAATTATCGGCGAGACCAATGGATGTTTTGGTAGGTTGCAACTGTCCCCATTTGTACATCTCATAAAATGTTTGTGAAATGACTGTGACTTCGGCTCCACCATCGAGTAAAACCGTATGAGAATGGTTATTAACCATAACCGTGTGATAATCGCGACAATCGTTCGGAATGTTATATGTCAAACATTTCTCTGAGATAAGGAAAATATCGCGGAGTCGTGGTTGGTTAACTTTATTGACTGCGTCTTGCTGGTTAGTAGGGATTGGAGCTGAAGTAGGTTTGATAATTGGTAGTGTTCGTTCAGAACATTTAGTTGATGGTTCTTTGCCATCCCTTTGAGTTTGATTAGATTCATTAAGAATCAGAGTAGAATTATTATTGGAATTCGGGACTGAAGATTTGTCGATTTGTAGAGGGACTTCGGTCGAATGAGGATTGTTAGAGACAGTGGATTTAGAAAAGGTTGTGGATTCTGAGTACGATGGACCACTATTCCCAATCGACTCCCTTACGCATTTTTTTAACACCGGCATTGATCAGACGTAACCCCCGGTCGTGTACATTTGTAGCAGATCACCCTATTCGGTCGGGTGCGACACTTTTTGAAGTAATGGCCCCACACGAGACATTTTGCACATTGCACATTTTCGTCTCCCTCAACAGCGAGAAATGGGTCGACGATAGTTCCTACTTTCGTATCATTCCCCTTTGGATTTTTGTCATTTTTATAATCCTCGACTGGTTTCGAATACCT
>NW_016157878.1:178765-178840 GCF_001687245.7 Rhagoletis zephyria
TGGGTGTTTCAGTGAGATAGGCACTACAAGAGTTGGCACAAGTCGGGTAAGACTACCAACCGTATATAACACATT
>NW_016157878.1:178850-179733 GCF_001687245.7 Rhagoletis zephyria
ACGATGGACCACTATTCCCAATCGACTCCCTTACGCATTTTTTTAACACCGGCATTGATCAGACGTAACCCCCGGTCGTGTACATTTGTAGCAGATCACCCTATTCGGTCGGGTGCGACACTTTTTGAAGTAATGGCCCCACACGAGACATTTTGCACATTGCACATTTTCGTCTNCGTTAAGAATCAGAGTAGAATTATTACTGGAATTCGGTACTGAAGATTTGTCGATTTGTAGAGGGACTTCGGTCGAATGAGGCATTGATCAGACGTAACCCCCGGTCGTGTACATTTGCAGCTGATTACCCTATTCGGTTGGGTTCGACACTTTTTGAAGTGATGGCCCCACACGAGACATTTTGCACATCGTACATTTTCGTCGCCCTCAACAGCGAGAAATGGGTCGACGATAGTTCCTACTTTCGTATCATTCCCCTTTGGATTTTTGTCATTTTTATAATCCTCGACTGGTTTCGAATACCTGAGATGCTTTAGTTGGTTTCTTTTCCTTGTTGACGTATGCACATTCCCTGTCATCGGAGTCGGATCCAGGAAACGAAGCGGTATATTCCGAATGTGAAGACTCATCCGGTGAATCATGTATTGCCGAAATTTCCCGTGGCGCTGATCGCTGTCTATCCGAACGGGTTCTTTCCGGACGGGGTGTGGCAACAATGAACGAATGTGGTGCAATTCGCTGAGCGAACTCACGCAATTGCTCCAACGTGTGGACTTGTCGAGTGTGGACGAGTTCACGCAGATGATCGGATAAGGTACCAATGATGATATCGAGGTGGTCCCTATCATCCAGACCACAGGAATTACCCTGCAATTTGAATGTCAAGTCATCGATATGTTTCAGCAGTGTTTGCGAACGTGGATCG
>NW_016157878.1:179918-180718 GCF_001687245.7 Rhagoletis zephyria
TAATAGCCAAATAATCTTCAACCAATAGAAATTTTTCGTTCACATGAACGCCATCGAATTAAGACCGTCCCATCCATGATGGTAAGCCTCTGAATTTCCTATCCGTTGCATCCGCTTGGGCAGATTCGTCGAATATAGTGGCTTGATTTGGTCGTGATTGTGGTGGACCGGATAGCGAATAATTCGGATATAAATGAGATGGTTGATTAATTGGTTCTTGGATATGAGACCTTCTAACACCACGTAGGTATTGATCGTTTGAGTTTGTAAGGTTGAAGGACCACCCAAAGAACCATGCGGAGGATCCACCGAGGGTCCATGCCAGATTGTTGGCACGGTTTGGTTCATGTCACGAACGTCAGAAATTTGTGTCTGGAACTGAATCCGATCACAGATCATTTGCTGTTGCATCTGTGTTTGGGCTCTCAGCAACTCAGACACCATTACAGACAGTTGGTGTAATGAGGGTGTTGGTTCCGTTCCGCCTGTAACTGAATTGAGAACGGCTGGTTGAGCATTTGAATTAACCGTACTGGTGGTAAGGGTATACCGTGGGTCAGTTGCCTGAACCGAAGTCGGTATATTCTGGTTTGGAATCGAATCTGGTATGGTTAAGGGTAAATATTTTGATGTAACAGTAATTTGAGTTGAACTCATCGTTCCTCTGACGTTCTCAAACCATGGAAGGTCGAGTTCAAACTTAATTGGGGATCGCACGTCGGGATTCCCGTATTCGGTGAAGACATCCGAAGCTCACGAATCTTCGACTGAAATTTTCCGATCAGATCTGCCTGGCGTGA
>NW_016157878.1:181254-185037 GCF_001687245.7 Rhagoletis zephyria
AAATATAAGCTGCATATTCAAGTTTAGAGCGAACAAATGCAGAATACAAAATCTTATATGTATACGGATCCGAGAAATTAGAAGAATGGCGTTTTATGAAAGCAAGTGTTCCAAAAGAACCAGCAATAATGTAATTTAAGTGCGTATTAAAGCTTAATTTAGCGTCAAAATATACCCCAAGATCTTTAATTTCGTTAACCTCAGATAGACACGATTCCCCTAAGAAATAGCAAGTTGGAAAAGGTTTAACTATTTTCGAGTAAGTGACTTTATGGCACTTGCTAATATTAAGATAAAGCCTGTTCAAAATGCAATAGTCAAAGAATTTATTAAGTTCATTTTGAAGTAGCAAAGAGTCATATGACTGTTTAATTTCTGAGTATATTTTAAGGTCGTCAGCATAGAGGAGAAATTTAGACGAAGTGAAACAGCTAGAAATATCGTTAATGAATAATATGAACAGTAAAGGTCCCAGGATGCTACCTTGTGGAACACCTGAGGTAGCAATAAATGGCTTCGAGATCTCACCATCTATAGCAACTACACATTTTCTATTATACAAATATGACTTTATCCATTTAAGGATACTGCAATGAAACCCCATGCAGGCAAGTTTTTCGATGAGGATTTTGTGTGAGATCTTGTCAAATGCCTTGGAAAAATCCGTGTAAATGGCATCCATTTGTAGACCCTTACGGAAGCAAGAGTGACAGTCTTCTATAAATACTGCAAGGTTAGAGACCGTCGATCTTGCAGTTACAAATCCATGTTGATTTGGACAAATAAGATGCTTCACGTTAAAGTAAATTTTATCCTTTATAATGCATTCAAACAACTTAGCAACAGACGAAAGCTTAGATATTGGTCTATAGTTTGTTATATCACTTTTATTTCCACTCTTAAAAACAGGGGTGATAGTAGTGCTTTTCCAAGCATCAACAAAAACTCCTGAGGCTAAAGATAAATTAAACATTTTGGTAAGAGGTTTAACAAGTGCTGGGCAATTCTTCAATAGTTTCATGGATAACCCATCCACGTCTGTCTGAGAAGAGTCATTAACATTTTTTAGCCCTTCAATAATATCATTATCCGACAGAACTATTGAACCAAAAGCAAAAGAAGAGGTGGAGTGATGCACAGCAGCCAATTCATTACGGGTCAAATCCTCATCACAGTCAAAATTAGATGAGAAAAATTCAGCAAAAAGATCTGCAGCCTCCATAAGAGAAGATGCAGAGACATCATTAAAATACACGGTTTTTGGTATACTTGAAACATTTTTCTTAGACTTTATATATGACCAAAACTTTTTAGGGTTGCTTTTTATATTCAATTCGAAGTTATTTATGTAGTTTTCATAGAGAGACTTATTCAAATCATTAAACTTTTTCCTATAAAAAACGTACAGCTCATAAAAGTTAGTCCTCTCAGTACTTTTGTACTTCTTGAAAAACTTATTTCTCAAATTTTTTAGATGCTTAAGCTCAGCAGAATACCAAGGAAGCTTATAAACTTTACTCTTAAAAGTAGGAACAAATTTGCTACACAACGCCAAAATGGAACTCTTAAAACTGCTAAAACAAGTTGCAACTTCATTACTTTGGAAGATAAAGTCCCAGTCAACTAAATTAAGCGTTTCATTCAGACCTTCAAAGTCACAGCGATCAAAATTAAATAACGGTAAAGTTGAAGTTGATTTCATTGAGCGAAACGTCAAATCAAAATGTCACGCAGAACAAAAATTGGAAATTGAGTTAGCTTCATACGCACGCCGTTAAATTTTGGTTGGTCCCATACAAGTTGTATGTGCATGAGAAATTTTTGACAGTAAACTGGCGGCGTGCGTGAATATTAGGTTGGCCTGTAAATCGATCACTATTTGAATATTGCTTTAAATCTAATTAGTTTAACAAAAAAGTCACGCTCAATTGGTTGTATATCTCATGTGATTTTCGGTCCAAAATTTTGTTTAATATTATACCGAACGTGGGCTGAGAATGGCGTTTAACGCACTAGCTCGAATCATTTTATGGACCAAGTCCTCCTGTATCTCCTTCGGTCCCTTCTGTCGCCAACAAGGTACGCAACAAAGACCAAGACTATCCACCCCCGAATTTACCGGAAGACCAAATCAGACTGAGAATATTCAACCAGTTTGAGAATGTTAAACGAGATTACTTTGATACGAGTTTCAAGTTTTATTGGGAATGAATACCTAAAGAAATTACTAAAAAAAATAAAGAAAAATTAATAGTTTGGTTCAATTAATATTGACCGTGGTATCGGTTACGTTGCTTAAACTTATACCGAAAGACGAGATGAAAAATTATCGGTTCAAAAATCTTGACGGTCGATGTGTGGTGTTACTTGATTAAAAAAATTCAATTAACTTGCTTTTCAGAATTGGCGAACTGAACTGAACGAGAATGGTTATGACAGCTGATCAATGGTGTTCGCATCGCAGATCGATCACCATTCACCCACGCGGAATTAAATAATCAAAATATCCACAAAAATTTTGATTGAAAACGAGCTACAATAAAAATCAATTAAATCATGCCGTGTGAAGACTGAGGACGATATTGATTTACAGTGATTATGAATCCAAAAGTTAATTATTTGATTCAATCTCAATGATGATTTATAATAGCGGAATTTCTAAAAGAAAAATTTATCAAAAATCTATTAAACTCGAAAATGTATGGTTCACCGACGTACAGTTTTGTGACCAACAAAATGAGAAAAACGACTAAAAGATTTTAATTTTTCCTTAAATCTAATTTTATGATGTATTAAATTGATTCGATGATGAAATTGCTATTTTCCCTCAGCTGAGCACACGGTTATTTTATGCCGGGCTTAAGTGTGGTTATGTTCAACAAAAACTTATTCTTTTTCACCCGTTTAGTTGGGCGCCAATGATTTGCTTGACCTTGTTTTGTCGGTCCAAACAGGAATCTTTATTTACCGTTGATGGATAGCTCGTTTCCAATGGATGGTGGCCAGAAAGTGGCTGACTTACGTGTAATGATTTTGTATTACCGGCTTATGGTGACTCAATTGCTGTTAAATGAATAGACCGGATTTGATGCTCACAACTTCTTTATTCTACGTAACAACATGGCTGGGGATTTGCCGGAAGGAATGTGACGGCACCTTTTGCCTCTATTAATTTCCACTGAGGGGTGAGTAGCGACTCCCCGAATGTCGCCAGCTTTTAATACCAGTTTTTAATCCACTTTAATTACTTGGTTGTAATTCCGTTCTTGCGAGGGCTGATGAGTGTGGTTCGCTCCGTGTCCAATCCAAAAAAGAAATATATTTTTTCTAGTCTCGTGGTATGTGACCACCGATTCTTTTATCGTATGTCAGTGTGGGCGTTTTCATAGTGGCCATGTCAATTCGTGTCTATACCGATATGATGGTTCGTGTCTTGAATAACTATTGGTTACGTACATTCATCTGGCAATCCCCCCCATTTTGAAGTTTAGCTTTGACAGTTTTGTTATGTTTACATTTCTTATAATCGTTCTTATGTCTAATATTTGGGCAATAAAAAATAATAGATCAATGTATGTATATTCAAACTGTGTTTAAAAAACTTAAGTCGAAGTAGCAAAAGTAATAAAATTTTCGCTTCTCACTGCTTCGACTTTTGTAACTGCTCAAAATTTACTTATTGCTTGTGCTTACGCTTATGAGACAAGACGACAGTCGCAGTCGAAGTTCAAGCAAAAACTGATTGCCGACAAAATGCGCAGAGCTGCTGGCAGTCGTTGGTTT
>NW_016157878.1:186225-187344 GCF_001687245.7 Rhagoletis zephyria
CTGAACCAAATGAAACTAAATGCTAACTACAAACCAAAAACGTACAGAACTCGCAAATAACGGTTGTGACCAGAGTACGAAAACAACCCGAACGGGTAGAGATACCAATTTCCAAAACACTAACAATACACAATGGGTTTCAATTGCAGCTGAGTACAAACCAAATGAATTTTTTGGTCTTTTACCGATATTTCTATGCATTAATTGTCGTTTTATGCAAACCTAAACCAGGTATATGCATACCTAAACCAGGATAGGCATAAACTTGGAGTTCGAGCGAGCGAGCATACTCGTGCTCAATGCCTCGAAGGTAACAAGGCGCTCGCAGCTTTCTTTCATGTATAAGTTTAAATTTTTTAAGAAATTATTGAATATTAAAAATATTATACCTATTTACATAGATATGTATGCACATATGTATGTACCTACCTAGTAGATGGTCAAAATAGCACGCATCTATTCTTCTGTACATGAGAACATATCTATACATACACAAATAAATACATACATTTGTGGATATATGTATATATATACATATCTGCATGTGTATATACAATCCTTTACTCGAAATCCTTAGTTGATGCAATTTTTATACCCGAGCGCACTTGTGTACAAGGGTATTATAACTTTGTTCACATAACGGTTGTAACAGGCAAAACGAATCGAGATAGATATAGACAAATGTGTACATAAATGATCAGAATGAAAAGAGAAATCGATTAAGCGGTGACTGTCTGTCCGTCCGTCTGTCCGTCCGTCTGTGCACACGATAACTCGAGTAAAAATTGAGATATCTTAATGAAACTTGGTACGTGAACTTCTTTTGGACGGATGGTTTTGAAAATGGGGAAATCGGACAATAACCACGCCTACCTCCCATATAACGGTAATTTTCAGAAATACGATAACTGCAATATTTTAGTAACTACTGAAGATTATTCACTCAAAATTTGATATTTACAATGAGTTTTAGACCAAAAATAAGAATATTTTAAAATTTTGGCAAATGGGCGTAGCCACGCCCACTTATGGTTACATGTGTATATCTTGGTAACCGCTGCACAAATTTCTTCCAAACTTGGCACAGTTGTTGGCCCTGGTACAGCATACCAAATGGCT
>NW_016157878.1:187451-187667 GCF_001687245.7 Rhagoletis zephyria
ATACGTTTATGATAAAATTTTGGAAAATGGGCGTGGCACCGCCCACTTGTGATTACATATATGTATCTCGCTAACCGTTCTAGCAATTTGTACCAAAAATATTGTATAATTATTGTGCTTGCCACATAAAAGCAAACCGTTGAAAATTGTTGAAATCGGTCTTAAATTACGGCCGCTTTTCATATAACAATAAATTTCAGAAATGCTTGAAATTTC
>NW_016157878.1:187844-190756 GCF_001687245.7 Rhagoletis zephyria
TGCTTGAACTTCGACTGCGACTGTTAAACCAACGACTGCCAGCAGCTCTGCGCATTTTGTCGGCAATCAGTTTTTGCTTGAACTTCGACTGCGACTGTTAAACCAACGACTGCCAGCAGCTCTGCGCATTTTGTCGGCAATCAGTTTTTGCTTGAACTTCGACTGCGACTGTTAAACCAACGACTGCCAGCAGCTCTGCGCATTTTGTCGGCAATCAGTTTCTGCTTGAACTTCGACTGCGACTGTCGTCTTGTTCCGAAGCATAAGCATAAGCAAAAGTTAATGAAATAAAACTCATTACAGTTTTTTAAACACTGTATTCAAATTTTGTTGTTTCAACAGAAATATATTTCTTTGGCTGTGTGAAAATAAAAACAAACAAATGCGAAATGACGGCGAGAGAAATTTTCAAAATGCTAGCAAACGTCAAAATTCCTAAAGTTGGCTCTCTGCGATTGTACCATGATACAAAAAACAAGGTAGTTCCATTGTCACTTTTCGTCGCCATATTAACAGATTGTGATATTTCGTGCTCCATACCCAATATCTAAAATCCTTCAAATTTTCTTATTAATTTTTTGTCGATTTAAAAATCTTTGTTCTTAAGCATAGTATTTTATTCCTATTTTACGTGATAAATCTGTTAAATTGCAAATAAAATTTCTTTCTGTGAAATAAGTGTGAAATTCCACAACATTTCCTCAGCAAAGAGGTATTATGTTCACGCTGTGAAAAAGCTTGCAACATTTTTGCAAAATGAAGCTAGCAACACAATTTTCATGACATTTTTAAATACACATGTACATTAAAGTGGTCCAAAAATGTATGTAAAAAAATAAGGTCGGATTTTTAATGCCGCCGCCCCCTAGGATTGTTATATACCGAAAAAAATATACCCATATTTTTATACCTTTCATGAGCATGAAATGGTATTATAACTTTGGTCTGATGTTTGTAAGTACCAGAATAAGAAGAGATAGACCCATTAAAATGTATACTCAAATGATCAGAACGGCGAGCTGAGTCGATTTAGCCATGTCCGTCTGTCTGTCTGTCCGTCTGTTTGTATGCAATCTAGTCTCTCAGTTTTCGAGATATCCGGATCAAATTTGGTAGGTGGGTGTATTTTTATAATGTATTAATCATTTGTCGGAACCGGAAGAATCGGACCACTATAACATATAGCTCCCATACAACTGATTGTTCAGATATGAGATTTTTCGTTATAACTTCTCCATTTATGCAGCTAGGAACATGAAATTTTGCAATACTTCCACCCATTAAGAACAAAAAACTTAGAGTGAAAATTACTTACAAAGATCGGGTAACTTTTACATATAGCTCCCATACAATTGATTGTTCAGATATGCGATTTTTTGTTATAACTACTCCATCTATGCAGCTAGAAACATGAAATTTCGCAGTACTTTCACTCATTATCAACAGAAAGTTTACAGTAAAATTAACAAAAATCGGGCCACTATAACCTGTTTATTGCCCCCATACAACTGATTGTTCAGATATGGGGTTTTACTGTAAAACTCCTTTATTTGGACAGCTAAAACCGATAAATTTCGTAAGCTATTTTTTAAATAATAATACAAAGTCTACTGAGAAAATCGTCAAAATCTATGCTGTATAATCTTAATCTCTTGTACCACTGATTGTTCAGATACCAGTTTTTGCGATATATGTATCTCCTTTATGTAGGAAGCTAAACCCATTAAGTTGTGTTACCGGTTTACGTACCGATCACACAGCAGTGCAAATCACTTAGATTGGTACTATATAAGGTATATCTTCCATACCTCTGATTGTTTAGCTACAAGTTTTTATATATGTATCTCCTCTATCTATGTCTGCTGTGAATATATAAATTTTTTCAAATGCAGTAATCTGTTAACGTCAAATTTTCAGATGCTCATGAAAGGTATGGAGCCTTCGGCATAGCCGAAGACAGCGCTGCTCTTACTTGTTTTATTTTGAAATAAAAAATAATTTAGGTAGTGCTCAAAGCACTCACAGTTTTCCATGTATTTTATATGGAGAAAAAACATCTTTTCGTAGAAAGAGTGTAGAATCCTTGAAAATCAATATTTTTCGATCGGAAAAGTTTACTTATCTTCAGGAGATTCCCAGTAATAATGCTAAATTGTTTCTTTAACAATTTTTTCATGGTAACTATATTTTATAGGTCCTCCAAAGCCCTTAGAAAATGCAATGGGGGGAACCAATAAAAAATCTTTAATCATAAAAAATGGTTAAAAAAAACAATTGGATATTAATACTGGAAGTCTCCTGAAGAGAACCACAGTCTCCCGGTATTGATTTTAAAGAGTTTTATACCATTTCTACGAAAAATTGTTTTTTCTCCATATAAAATACATGGAAAATTTTTAGCGCTTTGAGCACTCCCTAAATATTTTTTGATTTCAAAATTGTTTAAGCGTCTTATGCATTTCCCGTATAAACAAAGAACAGCTAACACACACACGCACTTGTATATTCCACTCCCGCCCAAAACCAAGTGCAGCGAATGAACACACGCACTTGTGCTTAAAAATAATTCGTTCGTTCTTCATTGGGTATGAATTTTTTAATGCACTTCTCAACTGCCGCAGAACAAAACCTACTAAAGTAGTTAATTGCTGGCACTCCAAATCATGCTCAACAATTCCGCTTGATGCATCACCACTCCTCAGGAGTGGTTTTAAACAGCAAAAGCCAAAGCGCTACAGCTGTTGGGGCTCTGTATGACGTTCAGCATACAGAGGTGGTACAAGAGCTACCATTGGTCCCAGCGCCTACCCAATTTTTGAACTTGAATCAATAACCGATGCTCAACAATTCCGCTTGGTGCATGACCACTCCTCCGGAGTGGTTTTAAACAGCAAAAGCCAAAGCGCTACAAG
>NW_016157879.1:0-2910 GCF_001687245.7 Rhagoletis zephyria
TCATCCTCATCCTCATCCTCATCCTCATCCTCATCCTCATCCTCATCCATACCCATATTTCTCTGAGGCAGGGAAATTTTTAATTCGATTTTCTAACATGTGGCAACTCCTTCAATGGAACTAAAGCTATGTTGCACACCCGAAGGACGAGACCTTTCATGTGACACCTCATCCATCGAACGAACGATACAGATTTTATGACTTGGTGTTAAATATTTAACGCAACCATCTCCGAACTCATGCAAGAAGTTTTACTTTAAAAAAATATTCAAATTGATTATGGCCAATTTATTAAAGGTCAAGCAAATGGTACAATTTTCTATCGGGTGCTAAACTGGAACAATCTAATTGCTACGTTTTTTTGGAATTTTTTCGACCCTATTAAGCTGGCATTTCAGGGTACTATTTTATATATATATAAGGAAAATTTGAAATTTAGGGGGGCTCGAGTACCCCCCTGCCCCTACCTGGCTACGCCAATGACAAGTTCTATCGAACTGCGTTCTTTGTTAGAAAAATGTGTTGCACAGTGTAATTAATAAAAATTAAGTTTGTTCTTGATGCAGAGGTTCCCCATATTAAGAAATCGTTATATCATTACTTCTGGCTTTACCTCAATGTTATAATTTTTATAGAGGATGACCAACGCGTCAATTTTTTCGGTAGCCTTGTTTTTCTGCTCCAAGTAGTGCTCGGACTCAAAGGAACACCACATTCGTAGCTGGGAATGTGCAAAGTAAACGGAGTAGAGTATTAATATGTGTATATAGATATACTTTTGTCACAGGGTGTGAGTGTCTCAATGGCCGTTGGCATCTGAGTTCAATTCAATTCAAATTTGAGGTACCACTGCTTCTGCCTAAGCGCCTATTGCGCTCCCAGCCTAAATTTTTGTTATTGCTTATTCCCTACCAAAACCTCACTAATACGTTATATGAGGCAATTTATATATATTTATGTACATGCTTTTGCTCATGATTACTTGCCTACAAGATTGCGTAATTACACATTGACAACCCAACTTCCTTTGGCATATGCGCCCTTTCCATCATGCATATGATTTGTTCACTAATCCGTGCAGGAAAATTGATTACCTTTGCCAGCTCCAAGTAGTCAGGCTGTCGTTCATCCACATTCATGCACTTTGCCTTTATTGAGTGCATTTTCTCATTCTGCAACTACTCCACTCCTTTGCTTTCGCTAGAATCGCTTTCAACACCTCATACTGCCTTCCAGTCAGTCATTCAGTCAGTCACGCAACAAATGCATCAGTCAATCCCATCAAGTGTCGCTCCGACAACCGCACATCATCAGCTATGGGGGCACACACAATACATACATATGTACGAGTACCTAGGAGTAGTGGAGCGGGGCATTAGCAACATGAAACATAATTGCCTCATCAAAAAATTAATGCATTCATACCTCCAGCGCTGTACTGAGTTATGGGCACTCGTCGCACAAGTTCCAAGGCTTTGGGGTCGCTCCTCTTTTGAGTATGTGGAGCAAATGTGCAACCAATGCATCACACACACATCCTAGTTGCTCTAACCACTGTATTATTAGTTTATGTATGCGTGTGTGTGTTTGTATGCCGTTACATTGTACGCATATATTTAAAATTTTGACCTTACATTTCACGCAGCCATAAATTATACTCGAACAGCTGATGTTGCAGCTAATTAACAATTTTGTTATAAATTATACGATGAGCCACCCCTTGCTTGAGTAGCTGCAGCATTAAAAGCAACAGCAACAACATAACGAACTACTGAATCCGAAGCTATAAAATATAGATTATATCGCAGTCTGCAGTGGTATGGCGTGACTTTAGAGACCCCTGCCACTAAATGACAATAACAAGAACAACAAAGACAAAGTCATTATAAGTGCCACTCATTCACCGCAAGTAATTGCAGCAACAAAGATTAGTTGGAACGATGTAGAAGATGCACATAAATAAATAAAGATGTGTGAGTGCACATGCACTTAAAATTGGGTTAAAGGGCAGGTTGTATGCACATATGTATATATATACTCGTAGTTATAGTTTATAGATATTTTCTCAAGTCTTACAAATACAAAGAAAAATGGCCCCGGTTTAGAAGTGGATGATTTATAGACCACAACACATTATATTCTGATATCTCTGCTGAAAATACTTTACTTATTTTAAAAATAAAATTAAAAATTAAATGAAAAAATTATAACAACTTCTTTCAAACAAAACTCAATTAATACATATCAGTTTCCTAGAAAATGCATTAGCTCTGTAGAGAATAATTTAGAATTTCCACTGCTGGGTAGTTAATATCCTAATAGCGTTTTCTTTTCTCGAAATAATGTTTGCATGCATATTGCGTCATATTTCTTTAAAATGCTGCACTCTGATAATGTTGCCATATAAGAATGGAAATTTTTTTTTTTTTAGAAAAGAAAACGCCATAAGCTTCACATCACCATCATCCGAAAAATGTAAGTCGAGCAAGGAAAGCATAGGGTCTTGTGAAATCTACTACATCTGCCACGAAAAGGAGCATAAATTCTATTTTCCATTTGTGGTGGAAGACAGATCTCGTCGCCGAGTACTGTCGTTCACCCGAGTGATAGAATACAAGATTCCGCCCTCCTGCCGGTGATGGCATATGTTTACCACAATTAAACAAAGCCGAATTGGACGTTTAAAGCAAATTGGAGAAGAGCAAATTTTCTTAATATAAAATTTTCTCAACATTAAACGTAAATATTTTTATTTTTAATATTTTTATTGAGCTTTGTACCACGATTGTTTATTAGGAAAAATTGAAAAAGCAGCAAAGTCTAAGCGGTAGAAGTTATAGCACTATTTCGGAGATCACCACATCTCCTCGCTTACCACTGAGCTATGTACATCCCGTCCCGAAGTCTAGA
>NW_016157879.1:2935-14734 GCF_001687245.7 Rhagoletis zephyria
CATCCTCATCCTCATCCTCATCCTCATCCTCATCCTCATCCTCATCCTCATCCTCATCCTCATCCTCATCCTCATCCTCATCCTCATCCTCATCCTCATCCTCATCCTCATCCTCATCCTCATCCTCATCCTCACTCCTCATCCTCATCCTCATCCTCATCCTCATCCTCATCCTCATCCTCATCCTCATCCTCATCCTCATCCTCATCCTCATCCTCATCCTCATCCATACCCATATTTCTCTGAGGCAGGGAAATTTTTAATTCGATTTTCTAACATGTGGCAACTCCTTCAATGGAACTAAAGCTATGTTGCACACCCGAAGGACGAGACCTTTCATGTGACACCTCATCCATCGAACGAACGATACAGATTTTATGACTTGGTGTTAAATATTTAACGCAACCATCTCCGAACTCATGCAAGAAGTTTTACTTTAAAAAAATATTCAAATTGATTATGGCCAATTTATTAAAGGTCAAGCAAATGGTACAATTTTCTATCGGGTGCTAAACTGGAACAATCTAATTGCTACGTTTTTTTGGAATTTTTTCGACCCTATTAAGCTGGCATTTCAGGGTACTATTTTATATATATATAAGGAAAATTTGAAATTTAGGGGGGCTCGAGTACCCCCCCTGCCCCTACCTGGCTACGCCAATGACAAGTTCTATCGAACTGCGTTCTTTGTTAGAAAAATGTGTTGCACAGTGTAATTAATAAAAATTAAGTTTGTTCTTGATGCAGAGGTTCCCCATATTAAGAAATCGTTATATCATTACTTCTGGCTTTACCTCAATGTTATAATTTTTATAGAGGATGACCAACGCGTCAATTTTTTCGGTAGCCTTGTTTTTCTGCTCCAAGTAGTGCTCGGACTCAAAGGAACACCACATTCGTAGCTGGGAATGTGCAAAGTAAACGGAGTAGAGTATTAATATGTGTATATAGATATACTTTTGTCACAGGGTGTGAGTGTCTCAATGGCCGTTGGCATCTGAGTTCAATTCAATTCAAATTTGAGGTCCACTGCTTCTGCCTAAGCGCCTATTGCGCTCCCAGCCTAAATTTTTGTTATTGCTTATTCCCTACCAAAACCTCACTAATACGTTATATGAGGCAATTTATATATATTTATGTACATGCTTTTGCTCATGATTACTTGCCTACAAGATTGCGTAATTACACATTGACAACCCAACTTCCTTTGGCATATGCGCCCTTTCCATCATGCATATGATTTGTTCACTAATCCGTGCAGGAAAATTGATTACCTTTGCCAGCTCCAAGTAGTCAGGCTGTCGTTCATCCACATTCATGCACTTTGCCTTTATTGAGTGCATTTTCTCATTCTGCAACTACTCCACTCCTTTGCTTTCGCTAGAATCGCTTTCAACACCTCATACTGCCTTCCAGTCAGTCATTCAGTCAGTCACGCAACAAATGCATCAGTCAATCCCATCAAGTGTCGCTCCGACAACCGCACATCATCAGCTATGGGGGCACACACAATACATACATATGTACGAGTACCTAGGAGTAGTGGAGCGGGGCATTAGCAACATGAAACATAATTGCCTCATCAAAAAATTAATGCATTCATACCTCCAGCGCTGTACTGAGTTATGGGCACTCGTCGCACAAGTTCCAAGGCTTTGGGGTCGCTCCTCTTTTGAGTATGTGGAGCAAATGTGCAACCAATGCATCACACACACATCCTAGTTGCTCTAACCACTGTATTATTAGTTTATGTATGCGTGTGTGTGTTTGTATGCCGTTACATTGTACGCATATATTTAAAATTTTGACCTTACATTTCACGCAGCCATAAATTATACTCGAACAGCTGATGTTGCAGCTAATTAACAATTTTGTTATAAATTATACGATGAGCCACCCCTTGCTTGAGTAGCTGCAGCATTAAAAGCAACAGCAACAACATAACGAACTACTGAATCCGAAGCTATAAAATATAGATTATATCGCAGTCTGCAGTGGTATGGCGTGACTTTAGAGACCCCTGCCACTAAATGACAATAACAAGAACAACAAAGACAAAGTCATTATAAGTGCCACTCATTCACCGCAAGTAATTGCAGCAACAAAGATTAGTTGGAACGATGTAGAAGATGCACATAAATAAATAAAGATGTGTGAGTGCACATGCACTTAAAATTGGGTTAAAGGGCAGGTTGTATGCACATATGTATATATATACTCGTAGTTATAGTTTATAGATATTTTCTCAAGTCTTACAAATACAAAGAAAAATGGCCCCGGTTTAGAAGTGGATGATTTATAGACCACAACACATTATATTCTGATATCTCTGCTGAAAATACTTTACTTATTTTAAAAATAAAATTAAAAATTAAATGAAAAAATTATAACAACTTCTTTCAAACAAAACTCAATTAATACATATCAGTTTCCTAGAAAATGCATTAGCTCTGTAGAGAATAATTTAGAATTTCCACTGCTGGGTAGTTAATATCCTAATAGCGTTTTCTTTTCTCGAAATAATGTTTGCATGCATATTGCGTCATATTTCTTTAAAATGCTGCACTCTGATAATGTTGCCATATAAGAATGGAAATTTTTTTTTTTTTAGAAAAGAAAACGCCATAAGCTTCACATCACCATCATCCGAAAAATGTAAGTCGAGCAAGGAAAGCATAGGGTCTTGTGAAATCTACTACATCTGCCACGAAAAGGAGCATAAATTCTATTTTCCATTTGTGGTGGAAGACAGATCTCGTCGCCGAGTACTGTCGTTCACCCGAGTGATAGAATACAAGATTCCGCCCTCCTGCCGGTGATGGCATATGTTTACCACAATTAAACAAAGCCGAATTGGACGTTTAAAGCAAATTGGAGAAGAGCAAATTTTCTTAATATAAAATTTTCTCAACATTAAACGTAAATATTTTTATTTTTAATATTTTTATTGAGCTTTGTACCACGATTGTTTATTAGGAAAAATTGAAAAAGCACAAAGTCTAAGCGGTAGAAGTTATAGCACTATTTCGGAGATCACCACATCTCCTCGCTTACCACTGAGCTATGTACATCCCGTCCCGAAGTCTAGAAAAAAGAAGTCTGATGAGGAGATGTGGTGATCTCCGAAATAGTGCTATAACTTCTACCGCTTAGACTTTGTTGCTTTTTCAATTTTTCCTAATACAGTATATTTTGCTTTGCTGCCTTTGTGCTTAAGTGCACATTTAAGATACCTACCCCAGAATGTGCATCAGCGGCATTATTTTTAACATTTATAAGGAAACTGCTCCGATACTTGCATTCAACATACCTGCACATTAGCGATACCTGCCTTAAAAATTTGCAACTATTATCAATTATCAAAGAAAGTATTACGTTTACCTGCACTGGCTCTACACTTACCCAATTTTACAAGCTATTATTTATTTTGCTCATCTTGCAGAACAACGAAAACGGCAATTATTTTCTGTAGTTATATAGATAATTAGATACCATTCGGAAAAAATTTCTCTTGCAGTAATTTCGACGTGGTAAGTGCTCCTCCATTATCTGGTTTCATAGGGACTCGGATACCTTCCTCATTGAAGTAGTAAAGAAAATTCGCTTAAGTGCTTTTTTCGGTTAAGCGCACAAGTTTTTCGTGCAAAGAAGGATGGGCAGCTAAGCAAAATATACTGTAAACAATCGTTGTACAAAGCTAAATAAAAATATTAAAAATAAAATGTTATTAAGCCACAATGGGCCGTATGAATAAAAATAAGCAATTGCTTTTTCTTAAAATTTCAGATCTTTTACTCAATTTATTCAAACAAAATTGAAGTAAAAGGTAAAATTGAAGTAAAAGGTATGAAATTTTAAGAAAAAGCAATTGCTTAGTTTTTATTCATACGACCCAAAAACATTGACAAATACATAGTAAATATTTTTATACCTTTCATGAGCATGAAATGGTATTATAACTTTGGTCCGATGTTTGTAAGTACCAGAACAAAAAGAGATAGACCTATTATAATGTATACTTATATGATCAGAACGTCGAGCTGAGTTGATTTAGCCATGTCCGTCTGTCCGTCTGTCTGTCTGTCCGTCTGCTTGTATGCAATCTAGTCTCTCAGTTTTCGAGATATCCGGATCAAATTTGGTAGGTGGGTGAACCGGAAGAATCGGACCACTATAACATATAGCTCCCATACAACTGATTGTTCAGATATGAGATTTTTCATTATAACTTCTTCATTTATGCAGCTATGAACATGAAATTTTGCAGTACTTGCACCCATTATCAACAGAATACTTACAGTGAAAATTACAAAGATCGGGTCACTATAACCTATAGCTCCCATACAACTGATTGTTCAGATATAAAATTTTTCGTTATAACTCCTCCATTTATATAGCTAGGAACATGAAATTCCGCACTGTTTTCAATAATTATCAACAGAAAACTTACAGTGAAAATTAAAAAGATCGGGTAACTATAACCTATAGCTCCCATACAACTGATTGTTCAGATATGAGATTTTTCGTTATAATTCATCCATTTATGTAGCTAGGACCATAAAATTTCGCGTTGTTTTCACTCATTATCAACAGAAGACTTACAGTGAAAATAACAAAGATCGGGTCACTATAACCTGCAGCCCCCATACAACTGATTGTTCAGATATGAGGTCTTTTATCATAACTCCTCCATTTATGCAGCTAGGAACATGAAATTTTGCACCATTTTCACTCATTATTAACAGAATACTTACAGTGAAAATAACAAGGATCGGATGACTACAACATATATCTTCCATACATCTGATTGTTCAGATATGGGATTTTACTGTAAAACTCCTTTATTTGAACAGCTAAAACCGATAAATTTCGTAAGATATTTTATAAATAATAATACAAAGTCTACTGAGAAAATCGTCAAAATCTATGCTGTATAAGCTTTATCTCCTATAGCACTGATTGTTCAGATACTAGTTTTTGCCATATATCTCCTTTATGTAGGAAACTAAACCCAATAAATTGTGTTACCGGTTTACATACCGATCACATAGCAGTGAAAATCACTTAGATTGGTGCCATATAAATTATATCTTCCATACCTATGATTGTTTAGATGCGATTTTTTATATAAGTATGTAACTCCTCTATCTATGTATGCAGATGTATTCAAAAGCAGTAATCTGTCAAAGTAAAATTTGCAGATGTTCATGAAAGGTATGAAGCCTTCGGCATAGCCGAAGACAGCGCTGCTCTTACTTGTTATTGTGTTAAATTGTAATAATTTACAATAAGAATTATTTAATAGGGAAAATATGGACAAAATTGTGATTTTTGTGCAAGTATTAGTGAATTTCAGTGCATTCAAAGTTTTTGATACGTCGTTTTGATGGCGCCACCCTTGTTCGCTGCATCGTGGTCGAGCATCTTGCGACAATCCTAACTAAAGGAAATACGAACTGCCTCCGGATCGAGCGTACTAAGGCGAATTCATATAAGGTGAAGTTGCTAGAACAGCTGATTTGATTCGCCTCGGTACACTTATGTCAAAACTTTTTACGAGTGGAAGCAAGGCGAATTAATATAAGGTGATAGCAGGAGTACAAAAAGAAAAATTTACATGTTTTTGCTTTGGCGGCATAAATTGTCAAAATCTGTAAGAGTGTGTGTAGAAATTCAAACAAAATTTTTCAATTTGATATCAGAAGCCGTGCGGCGAAACACATACACAAAATCAGCTGAGCTAGTAACACCACCTTATATAAATTCGCCTTGAGTGGGAGAGAAAGTAAGCGTATTTTCATTTTATTTCCCTCTTCTTTCTTAGGCGAAGAATAGCTTAAATTTGACATTTGTGTACCGAAAGCAAAAACAAATTGCATGCACATACTTTTTTGTTTTGGTACTACCGCTACCACTTTATATGAATTGGCCTTGGTGCCAAGTGAACAATTAAAGCCCGCCGTCAACGAACTAATTGGGTCTTATAAACGTGCCTGCAAACCTGGAAAGTCAGCTACAACCAGACATTCACCATACGTCAAGTCTTGGGAAAGACCCACGAAAAAGGGGATCGACACTCATCACCTGTTTATCGAATTTAAAGCCGATATATGTCGCGATGTTAGAATTTGGTATAACCGCAAAACTAATACAGCTGTGTAAAATGATAAGAAAAAATGTAAGTGCACCTGGGCCAAACTGACGAAGTGAAACTTACGTTACATATCTGGAGAGCTTCTAGGAAAAGCTGTAATCATGCCATCAGCACAAATGTGCCTCACGTTCCGCACAGCGGCAGAACCAAACTTCTTCTGATATTGAGCTAACCACGAACGAGTATCTTAATGACAAGGCTTTTATCGGACGAGACACTCGTTCTTCTGCAGAGCGATCCATATGGATTCTAATTTAATGGAGCTCAGCCCAATTGTTCTCCCTCACATTACAAAAGCGATCCTCTGCCTGCTAGTGCTTCAGAGACTTGGGAATAGTGGTAGGCCAGCGATTATAATTGACGCGCCAATCTCGACCGTTTTTTTAAACAAGTACTTGCCGAGGTAATAACATGCATATGTACAAATAAAAGAGGCACATACATATCTATTTAATATTTTTCAACTAAAAACTTTCAGCAAATCTGCTGACGTCAGTTGCTAGCAAAAAAAAAAAAAATACGTGCCAGCAATTTAGTTTTTAAAACGCCGGTTTTGCTTTGTGCGCGGAATTTTTGAAGTCAGTGTTAAGCGGCATTTCTATGTATATTCGTATCAGTATTTGTTATGTTAGCACGAGTATTGTTTTCACTGTTTCCATTTTTATAAGCTTTTTTCGATTTTTACTCGTATTACTAAATTTTTAAGATTTATTCGCTACAAATCTGTGTTCGTATGGAATAGTAACTTATGTCGAAAGGCTGGCATTCGGAGCATACGATTGCGAATGACTCACTGTCGCCAAACCGTTGAAGAACTTTTGGCAAATAAACGTGCAAGAAATAGTTCCGATACTAGCAAATCGATACTCTTATAAAGTCTTATCAAAAAATTCCTTGTCATTTAAAGAATAAAGGGAATGCCGCCATATACCAAAAGCCAGCTACTATTCCATACGAACACTGAAATATTGTACCAAAATGTAGCGTTATTTTTTGTCATTATTCGCAGTAACATTTGAAGTTGCTTGTCAGAAGGCATTTGCATACTCAGTTGTTGTTGTTGCTGTTGCTGCTACCGAACGGTTGACTTGTGTAATTGCAGGCGTTTTTCTCTGTTTATTAGTTGTTGTTATTACTGTTGTTGCTGCACTCCTTAACGCTAATATTTATGGCTTCCTTCTGTCATTTTCGTTATGTTTAGTTTGACACTTTCTTAAGTTACATCTCTACACGCCTGACAGCCATAGCTACGCTTATTCCTTTTGTTGTTGTTGTCGCCTGTCATTGTTACAGTCACAGTCATCGTCGCTATAGCTCTAGCAGTTGTCAACACTGCCGTTGCTGTCATCATCTTGATTGCTGTTCGCGCTACTTCACTGCTGTTGCTGTAGTACGGTTGATGTTTTTGTTGTTGTTATGTTGCAATGCAATGTTGTAAAATTTAAGTCGACAGTTGTAGGTGACAGGCTGAGCTGTCAACATTCCCATGAGATAAATTTATTTTATTTTACACACATGTGCAAACACATTTATGTAGTAACTACCCAATTTGCCACAGGGCGAAGACGACGTCGTTACGGCGTTGCTCTGGTGAAGTCGTTTTGGTGAACTCGAAACGACGTCGTTACGACGTCGCTCTGGTGAAGTCGTTTTGGTGAACTCGAAACGACGTCGTTACGACGTCGCTCTGGTGAAGTCGTTCGGGTGAACTCTAAACGACGTCGTTACGACGTCGCTTTGGTGAAGCCGTTACAACGTCGCTCTGGTGAAGTCGTTTTGGTGAACTCGAAACGACGTCGCCCTGGTGAAGTCGTTTGGGTGAACTCTAAACGACGTCGTTACGTTACGTCGTTAGTCGGTTGGGTGAATTCGAGACGAATCCGTTTCTTCGAACCTACAAGTTTTTTCAGGAACCTTCGGTCTAGGTTGGACAAGTTCCACGCCCAAATTTTTATATATCTAAGCATAAATAAAAGTCATTCGTTTGGATAGTAAACCGTTTTTATTATGACAAATTTTTATCATGAAAGAATATGGAATCCACAATGTACACTTGTGCTCAGAAAATTAAGCCACCTACATCTTTTTTTCAGTATTCATAATATTTTTCATGAAAAAAGTTTTTTTATAAAGGTAAAGTTCACTCATTGGCCTTATTAATAAAAAAAAATTGTGGGAATAAGGTTTTTTTTTAATTTGGTAGAAAACTGTACTTTTACTTTACAGCGTGGCGACGAACAACTGTTACCCAGGTTTGTTTGAGAAATAAAAGGGTCCTTTATAGATTTTGCGAAAAAAGTATTTTATTGTTAATTTTCCACAGATTTTACTTTAGTCGGATTAATTAGTGTTTAAATTGTTATCCTTATTTACATTTGCCAGCAGTGTAAACTTTGAGAGAAAAGTTCATTTGGCACGCAAGTCTTTTTCAGGTGACAGAAGGTAGAAGTACGCTTTAATTGTTGATGCCCAGCTCTCAAAAATGATTAATATACTTTTAATATTATTTCAGAAGCGTTTCAGCAAAAATTCAACGAATCTGTGGAAATGATGGAGTGAATAACCAAAAGATATTTCCATTATGCTGGAGACAGGATTTCAAAACAGAATAAAAGAAATGTTTCACAGTCGTCTGCATAAATACATATACTATGTGTCATATTGATAAATTTTAACAATTTATTTTTTTGTTACTTAATTTTAGTTATCTTTATAAAAATTGGGTTTATTTTTTAACAAGGACCATATAGTTCAAAATTCAAAAATTGCGCAATATACATATGCGTGTATGTGCATATAAAAAAAGTTAACAATAATAATAATAATAATAGTTTGGCGCTTACACATATGTTAGTGTTTGGCCGAGCTTCTCCTCCGATTTGTGGCGTGCGCCTTGATGTTGTCACACAAAGCGGGGGGACCTACAGTTTTACGCCGACTCCGAACGGCGATTGTATTTTTATGAGAAGCTGTTTTTCATGGCAGAAATACACTCGGAGGTTTGCCANTATAAAAATTTTAAGATTTTTATTCTGCATTAAAGAAACACATATGAAGCAGTTTTAAAGTCCATTGAAGTTTGGTATGTATGTATAATAGAATACAAGGTTGAAGTGCCTTAAAGCATGCATTTTCTGTCATAAAATTCATATGGATGAAAATGCGCAGTACCGCAAAAAAATAACACCAAAATCAATGAGTTTTGTTTTACTTCAAACCTGTGTTCTATTATACTAACATTTTATGGACTATAAAACTGCTTCCTATGTGTTTCTTAAATGCAGATTAAAAAGCTTTAAATTTTTATGAAAGCTTGTTGAAATTTTTTTATATATACATATACATACATGTATGTATGTATACTGCACATTGCTTTAATTTTGAACTACATGGTCCTTGTTAAAAAATAAACCCAATTTTAATTAATTTTAAAGATAACTAAAATGAAGTAACAAAAAAATTACTGAATGTTTACCTTATTTTTCTTTTTTATTACAATTTAGGTATTTATGTATATTTAAAAAACTTTGAAAAAAATTCAATGAATTAAATTAAACTATTTTAAACTAAAAAAATTGTTTTTAATTTTCTAACAACTTTGAGCGTCGTTTTGCAGTTCGCTGGTATATCGTTCTTGCGACCCGCCGGCGAGTCGTTTTTGAGACCCGCCGGTAAGTCGTTTTTGCGACCCGCTGGCGAGTCGTTTTTGCGGCCCGCCGGCGAAGTGTGCTTTTCATCCGACGGCGAGTTCGCCGGCGAGTTCGCCGGCGAGTCGTTTGCGACCGTCGCCGGCGAACAAATTGTTCACCAAAACGAGTCGGAAACGACGTCGTTACGACGTCGTTTGGCAAATTGGGTACCTACATACATATTACTTACATAAATACTTACATGAACACTGAAGTGCACCAACACCCATGGATATACTTACTTACATATGTACACGGATTTGTACATAGGTACATACTTACCAACTAAATATGTACAATATATTATTCGACAAAACACGTCGTGTGGTTTACAAGTATATTTGTATTCCTTAGAATTCATTTCTTGCTACTTACTTAATTTTATATTACATATAGTACTACCCTTCTCCGCTCCGTTTACCATCAACTTTTGAAAATTTATGTCGAAATGTGCGCCAAAGTGAAAATGAGGGCGTACTCTTGACAACATTTTAATGCCTGCATACATCACAAGTATGACATTTGAAAGGGGAGTGTACCTAATGACTTATGCTTCGATTCAAATGACATGACAGTCATTAATATTATTATGGCAATAAATGTTTGCCGCCACTTTAGCTAACGGTTGGAGATTAACTAAAATTGTACCAACCGCTACGGTGTTGTGCAAATACAAGATAGCAGAGAAGAACATCCACCAGTTTCTCATTTCTTTTCTAGAAAAAATAATAATTTTTCGTTTTTTTTGGTATTGTACAGGAGAACCGTTTCTTTTTAGCTATTTTCAATAATTTACACGAATTCATCATTTTGCAAAACAAAAAATCTTTTTGAAAAATAAAACAACTTTTGAACAATTTCCTTCATTTTCTGGTCGGTTAAAAACATTTATGCGTGCATATAACTCTTTGCTCCTATCATAAACGACAGTTGGAAATTAATTGGATTGAATTCAGAGATTTATCTTCCTCTGCCTTCTCCAGAAAGTACATATGTACCGCTTGGTAGTCAGAAAGCGTTCAAGGTCTTAGTTTTGATTTATTTATTGGTTGGCATTCGGTATATTCAAGTGGTATTAAAATCTCAAGGGGTGATAAAAAGTAAACAATTACGAAAATAGTGTATTTATAAAATGGAGAATATTAATGACACTCTATTTAAACACAAAAATACATTAGCATGACGACTCTTTTACAAAAAAGTGAAATATTCTACATTGTGCATACCTTCATTAATATTCTCCATTTTATAAATACATTATTTACGTAATCTGGAGATATAAACAATAGGGCGGGTCGAAAATATAATTTTTCTCAAATCCCTTGGTAATAGTGAAAATATATTGTATCATGAAGTCAACAACAAGCCTGCAAAATATTAGTATTTTTATTTTAATTGTGAGAGCTCGCGCATCGACCGCCAAGTGACACACAGCACACTAGTCGAATAATTCCAATTCTTGTTAAAAATTCTGGGTTCAGTTAAAAGGGTTGGTGCATAGATATTATTAGATAATGAATCCGTTAACGCAAAAGATAAAGTCAAATATCATTTCTCGTAGCACTTTAGCTTATCATTAATCTTAAACTTATCTATTTTCAAGAAAATTTTAATTTTTCTCTTGATAATTGCGCTGGCCTATAGTCAAAAGATGTAAAGAACCAGTTCCAAATATTCCAATCTTTTTTTAATATTAGCTATAGTTTGCGAATTTTTGCAAATTTAGGAACAATTTCGGTAGTTCTAATAGAATAGCCATTATTTTCCATCATCGTGGAAAAATTTTGTTTATGCAAATGAGTATGGAAACACTCATGGGCGTAGCCAGGTGGGGGCAGGGGGTGCTCGAGCCCACGCCCCCCTAACTTTCAAATTTTCCTTATATATATATAAAATAGTACCCTGAAACGTTATCTTAGTAGGGTCGAGCCCCCTCCATCCCCCCCCCCCCCCCCC
>NW_016157879.1:14756-21682 GCF_001687245.7 Rhagoletis zephyria
CCCCCTCCCCCCCCCCCCCCCCCCAAAATTTCATTCTGGCTACGCCGATGGAAACACTGAACAGGCACAACTTCTAGAAACACTAATTAGTTTAGTTATGTTTATGCATACAATTTAAAAATTGCAAATATAGCAAAATGACAAAAAATTGTATTTAAAATTTTTTTATTTTAAAATAATTGGTTTATAATCTGAACGATTTTCATCTTATTATTATCATAAATCAGAGACAGTAAGTCTCGCCTTCAATTTGTTAATTATTACGTACCGATCGAGTAACATTTACCAAAGTTATATCGAAAAACTTAAGTGGATTTCCAGTTTTTCATAAAAAAAATTGATCTTCAATTGTATAAATAACCTTTAAATGAAAGAACCGGATTACAGAAAACTGTGCCAGGGAGTGACTTTTTTCGTTCAAGCTGAGTGCCAAGCAATATCGTCCAATTGGAGAGTCCTCAATAGGATTTCCCATGATATGTTGAAGACTATTGCATTTACCTACAGACACCTTTTCACATAATGGAATTAACTAAAATATTTATGTATATCGAAACACTTATTGCACGTCCCCTACTTCCGTTTAACGGCAAATTTAGAAACCGCGAAAAATGTGCTTCTTCGGCGACTAATGAAACCATTCCGCACCAGTTTTCAAGACTGCATAAATGGACTTAAAATGGGCGTTTCTTACCCTAATTGTATTACGCTAATGTATGTAAATACATATATGTTTGAAACTACTATTAACTTGTAAAACGATTCCTAATCTTTAACAATATATTCATTCACCTCGATCTTGAAAACAGACCAAATCGGCGTGACCAAGTCTATGGTCATTTTAATATTATATAAACATCCGAAAATATTAAAACGTTTTGTATCTTTCACTTGGTTGCTGAAGTAATGAAGAATTGAAAATTCATAAGGGAAAATTGTAGTTTTATCTTAATATCTTAAAAACGAGTAGACTTATTGAAAAATGATAAATAAACGTGAGGTACTAAATTTAATAGCCCTTAATTTGATATATCGTTCTGTTTATAACAATTTACGCATTCCATAGATATTCCAAGCCAAAGTTTCATTTTCAAAATTCATAAACTTTGATTCAATTGCGCGGGCTAAAGATAAGTTTTAAATTAATCTTTCTTGGCCAATAACAATTGGCTTAGACCTAAGATATCATAAAATTACTATTACAATGCAAATTACAAACGACTTTTATTTTCCCCCATACAAAATCGACCCAGCCTAATAAAGAAGTTTCTATTTAAATATCCTCATTTAAATTTTACTATGAATACACTTTTTCTTCACTTCACAAATATTTTTTCGAATTCAGGACAAATTAAATGAGGAACGACGGAATTCGAATAAGGGGCCAACTACAGCCGAATATGTAAAATGAAAAAATATTCTGTTTCTTACTGATATTTTATGTCCATAAGTATTTACTTACAAGTTAGTTGACATCTAATGCAGAGGTAACCACCCTTGACTATTTCGCTGCCTCCACTATAGAAATATAGCTAGCTCAAATAAGCTATGCAAATAATAGTGAGCTTTAGTATCTTCCTAATCAACTTCCAGTTAACTTATAATTAGATACATTTCCTTGGGGTATAATGCCACAGAGGCGTTCAAAACGAACATATACTAAGAAGAAAGCAACATGATATTTTTCTAACCGAGTCTTTTCTGGGTTTTCTGTGTTTCAAACTTTTTTAGCAGAAAAAATATTTTAAAAACAATTTGAAAATTAAATTAGTTTAGATAGTTTTGTTAGGTTTTTACTGTTACGAAAATGCATATCTGAAGTGCAAAACAATAGCGTATTTAAATTGAAAATTTTCTGAATAAAAATCTGTTTAAAGAAAGCTAAATATCGCTTGGCGCCAAATCACATGTGTTTCTTCAGTTGAAAAAAAAACTGGATCTCTAAATTTTAGGAGAATCTAGTAATGGCATATATATAATACAAAAAGTGTTATTCAGTGCAAAGCAAATCAAAATAAACACAACCCACCCCAAGAAATATTGCTATGTCCACAATTCGAAATAAAATAAATCAATTTTGTTGCAAATCAGAAGCATAAAACACTTTTGCGAAATAGAAAAAAAAACATAGACTGAAAACATTCGTACTCATGAAATATTGCTCATTCGACAATTCAAAACACTTCTCTCCCACCTACACCCTTTAGTTAATTTTCTGTTCCGATTCGGCCAGTATGAGTATTTTCAGTATTTATGAGTGCTTGCGCTAAGCTCTCGGCAGGAAGCCGTCAGGCCACAAATCAATTTCATTCGAATTGTGATAAGTTTGTTATTTTGTTTGGCACACGATTTATGAGCACACAAAACAGGGAGGAAAGCAGAGCTCACAACACTCAAACATATGGACATACATACATAGCTTATACTAATGCATAAATAACTGCATACAAACGAATATTGAAACATAATAAATTTGCGGACTCTGGTAATACGAGTATTGGCACGTCTGGGAGTTATAACTGCAGATTTTATACATATATACGTAAGTACATACTATATGTACGAGTATGAATAAAAAAAGTATGTATGTTTGTATGTACATACCCTGCAGCAATTCAGACTCACCCTAGGTTAGCCCTCAGATAGTCCATATTGTTACCAGCACTAGTCCCTCATAATTCCCCTGCCAATGGTTTCAACTGCCAATTTTAGCATTGGCATGTCATTGGAAAAGGACCGGTCCAATCAACACTGACCGTAAGACAGTCCTGGGCTAGTCCAATTTTGGAGATTTATTTCGTTGGAGTAAGATTGCGTTCTGCACTTCGCAAATGCTTTTTCATAATTCGGAAACAAAAAAAATAAATTTTATCATTTTATAACCATGTTGTTTCTGACGGCATTTGAACCCGGACCCTGCTGAAAGCTAACAAATAGTGGCAAGCATCTCTGCGCACTGAGCTACAGCCACGCATGTAAATGTGTGTTCAAATGTTCACTTTGTATCAAGGCCAGACCAAGCGATTGGGACATTTACAGGGTGGTGTTCTTTAAATTTTTTTTATTGAATTGCAAGACAACACTTGGGGACTGGTCGAAAGCTGACATGTTCGATGCAAGCAAATGTCCAATTCTGACCAGTCAAATTATAACCAGTGAAGTACTAGTCCTTTACGGAAAATTGGCCGCCTTATTGCTGCAGGGTAAGAGGTCATATATACATACATATGTGGCCGGCAATGCGGATGAGAGGTAGAACGCCAGGACGATTGGGTTGAACGCTGTTGCAATTTGAGGAGGCGGAGAACAAAGTGACTTTGCCAGCAGTGGCAGTGGCAGTTGTTTGCATTCAATTCCAACGAAAATAAATTATTTTACAACAATGGCAGTGAAAGCAATAAAAACGGCAGCAATATCAAAAGGCGTTAGAGGCAGCAGAGCCAACCAACATCATCCGCATTGGTCATAGAAATATTGTTTATGGCCATACGAAGCATATTCGCCAAATCGATTTGCAACAGAAGTGAAGGACGAATAGAAGAAGCAGTTAGTAGGAAATATTGTGAGCCAGATGGAGAAAAATTGGCTACTCGGACTACTCTGTGGGAATATTCACATGATAGAAATGAGTAACACAGATAACGGGGAGTTAGAGGGTATCAAACTGCAAAAATGTTTTTTTTTTATTCTATGTACGAAGGGGAATTGAAAAAGCCACTTCATTTTTCTACAGCTTGCGTGGTTTGCGTAAATTCTATTTTGAGAAGTACGATTATGTCGAAAATCTAGTTCGCCTATGGGACAGCTACTTCGTTACTAAATGCAGGAAAACAAGCTTATATTCGCCCGAAGATTTCCTGAGCTTTACACAGCCATTAGCTTCACAATCTGTCTGGTTGTTATTATTGGCAAATAATAGCGCAGCGAACTAGCTAGATCTTTTGTGCTAATTCTTAATAGGTTAGTCCAACCTCAAGTTATTTATAAATAACAGAGTTAACCACTTTCGGCCGCTGTGGTGTAGTGGTAAGCAGTGCGCGCTTTCACTCATCAGCACCTGGGTTCAAGCCCTGGTCAAAGCAACATCGCAAAAAATATAGCGGTCGTCCCTCGGCAGGCAATGGCAAACCTCCGAGTGTATTTCTGCCATGAAAAACAGCTTCTCGTAAAAATACAATCGCCGTTCGGAGTCGGCGTAAAACTGTAGGTCCCTCCGCTCTGTGTAACAACATCAAGGCGCACACCACAAATCGGAGGATAAGCTCGGCCAAACACTAACATATGTGTATTATTTAATTAGATATTGTTGATTAACTGCAATAATTCATTTTCAGATCATGCATTTAAATTGCACTTAAATGGCCAAGATTGTATATTTGAATACGAGATGTGCGACCCTGTGTTTGTACTAACCAACCAAGATTAATAGATATATAGGTTGTGTTATCAATCTTTCCAAAGAACAATGAGCTGTGCAGTACAAAATGTAAACAAGCAAATAAATGCAACCACAATTTCAAGGAGCAAGTAACAATGTTGCCACTTGTTTGGCATATTCAAATAAAGTTGATCTGAAACCTAGCGGAAGTTAACCCTGGCATTCAGTAAGCGGTCTTTAGTCACTAATAGTGACTTTTGGTGGTGAACTTGGATTTTAAGACTATTTGGTATTCAGTACGCTGTCTCACGTCTCTAGTCTCAAAAGAAAGTCACTAATTTGTCACCTGGCTAAGAGCAGGTCTCCAAAATAAAAATATGGAGAAAAAGTTAATTGATTTCCATTTATTAAAAAAAAAACGAATATGAAGTGAGGAAATTTGTTCATTAAGAAATTCGTTAGGAAATAAACCAAAATGCTATATCATACAAATCCATTGAAACAAAATATATATTTTTTTTAACATTAAAATCTAAAGATTATTAAAAAAAAAACGAATATGAAGTGAGGAAATTTGTTCATTAAGAAATTCGTTAGGAAATAAACCAAAATGCTATATCATACAAATCCATTGAAACAAAATATATATTTTTTTTAACATTAAAATCTAAAGATTATTAAAAAAAAATGAAACTAATAAAAAAAAAAAAAAAAAAACTAAAAAAAAAAATAAAAAAAAAAAAAAAAAAACTAAAAAAAAAAATAAAAAAAAAAAAAAAAAAACTAAAAAAAAAAATAAAAAAAAAAAAAAAAAAATACTAAATAAAGAAATATAAAAAATCCTCTACGCCCGAGGAGTACTAATGCTTTGACCACTCGACCATTGCGACTCTTCGGGCGGCGCGTCAAAAGGCATACATAAACGCTATCAGTTGACTATCTGTGTTTGTTTTCACCACACATTTTTGGTGAACTTTTTGTGACTCTCTCCTACTGAATAGCCAAATCATCTCAAGCCACAAAAATAGTCACTAATTGCTAATCTCAAATTTAGTGACTTGAGATGAGACTGGATTACTGAATCCCAGGGTAAATGTCATTTAAATAGCAATCCAAAATTTAACTTAAGTGCCATTTAAATATTCATTTGAAATTAGCCCTAAGTATGTATACATGGGCAATTTTATTCAACAGCCCACAAAACATTTCGTTTCCATCTAAACTTAAACAATCTCTCTGAGACCCGAGTGTCCTCGCACCTTCGTAGAAGCTCTGCCTAGTATGCTTTACGTACATACATACATGCCTAGCCGAGCGAAGCAAGTCGGAACGGGTAGCAGTTGTAGGTGTTCACAGCACACGGTGTCCTTAAACTCGGGTTCAACTCAATCGGTCTGGAACGATGGAATTTCCGATTAGACTATTTTGGAAGGGTGTTACCGAGTTAGAATACGTGAAGTTCAAAATCGTGGCAAGTGCCGATTTCAAAAACGGTAACTTTTTCGATTTTCAGCCGATATTTCGCATTTAAGTATAGTATAAATAATACTGTATATGAGGAATTTTTTAAATATCGAGCTCGAACCGCTAAAATAACGTAAACGACATTTTCTCAAAATTTTCTTTTTGTTCCAGAAATATTCCTAGAGCATTCAGATGCATTTCTGCTTAAAAAAAATAATAATAATTAAAAAAAAGTCGCTTACGTTATTTGGCGGTTAGGGCTTATTTTTTAGGTGTTCTTTCGTTAGTTAGTTTTTTCACTTCATAATATAAACCACAGTGTTGCCAACTTTTGAATTTCAAAAAGCACTAAACCTTGGAAAAAAGAGCGTTTTACCGTACTAAAAGCACTAAATCTTTGTTTTAATCAAAGGATATTCTTTTTTCATGACAGTTTGTGGTAAACAAAAGGAAAAAAATAAACACTATTTACATGTATACATAAATACCAGGGAGCTGCATGGATACACTCAAATTACATTTTAAGTCACTCGCTTTCTTTTCACATCTGTACACACTCGCACTCATTTATTTCCAAACATAACGTGCGATATCATGATAAAAATATAGTAAGGTAGAACCGCTGAGAGTCACTTTTAAAATTCTTGACGTTTCCAAACAATTTAATTTTTAAATTTACTCACAAACTCACACACACATTTTCATTTTCAATCTCAAGCAACAACAATTTCGAACAATTTCAATTTTTTATTTTCACTTTTATATGATTTTAAAATGTTGGCAAACTTAAAAAAAAAATCATGGCCGACAAATTGAGAGAACGGTTCTACCTTGCTATGCTATTATCATGTGCGATATCATTGAAAAAACATTGTCGGTTGAGTGAGTAATTCACACTATCAACTGCTCGATTAAAATAAAAACTGCTTGATTTGAAAAACAAGTGCATG
Source organism: Rhagoletis zephyria (assembly GCF_001687245.7). NCBI lineage: Eukaryota > Metazoa > Arthropoda > Insecta > Diptera > Tephritidae > Rhagoletis > Rhagoletis zephyria. The sequence continues at coordinate 21,549 of NW_016157879.1, forward strand.
GCATAACTGCTGTAATGAAAGTATCAAAGAAAAAACATTTGTAAAGACAATTTTTGTTAATATTTTTGGTTTCCTAACTGCATATTATAATGCAAAAATATCAACTGATTAAGGGCATCATCATTTGACAAAAG
>NW_016157879.1:22364-67835 GCF_001687245.7 Rhagoletis zephyria
ACTTAATGATACCCTAAGTAGAAATGAGCGAAAAAATTTGTTGTTTTATAATATAACTCCAAATATTGCGAAAAACCGTGTTTTTACACTTAGAGGTTAGGATATCTCAAAATTCTGACATGGTAGAGAAATTCTGCAGCCAGTTTTGGATTCAGCACCGAAAAATCTACAAAAACCGATGCATCAGGTGGCAAAAAGAGATACAATTTTTCGAGCTGTGTAATCAATCAATAATCAAGAAAATAAAGAAATAAATACTTAACTTATCTGCGTGCTAGCATTTTCAACGCGAATACAATTTTACAAGAACGNGTTGTCACACAAAGCGGAGGGACCTACAGTTTTACGCCGACTCCGAACGGCGATTGTATTTTTATGAGAAGCTGTTTTTCATGGCAGAAATACACTCGGAGGTTTGCCATTGCCTGCCGAGGGACGACCGCTGTTAAGAAAAAACCTTTTTTCTATATTTTTGCGATGTTGCTTTGACCAGGGTTTGAACCCAGGCATTGTGGAGTGGAAGCGCGCACTGCTTACCACTACACCACAGCGGCCGACGCTGCATTTTAGTGCATTTAAATTTGTAGATTCTTGTAAATTCAGAAATTTTAGTTTAAAAAAAAGCACTAAAAAGGGCACTAGGCACTAAACCATTTTGTTTGGCGTTTTAATTTTCAAAAAGCACTAAATCTAGTGCTTAAAGCACTAAGTTGGCAACTATGATAAACCATATAGCAAGTATTTTCATGGAGAATGTCTTTTATTATCGTCGTCGTCTTGTATTGATTTCTGAATTTCCCCTGTTGTAAATAAGCTCGAATCTCTATGAAGGTCGCTCTACAATTTCGAGCTTAAAATATTTGGTGAACCATGGGAAAATCATTACGATGACAACATTTAGAAAACACGTGTTGACTTCGGAATCGTTCTATGTTTCACATTAGGCCAGATTGGCGGTTGTTTTGACTTGCACGAAAATGACCTTACCACACTTGCATGTGTATCTAGGCATGCGCTTTCGCATTTATTGGATATTATAAAAGCTATGTGGCTATTAAATAATCAAATTTACAAAAATTTTATAACTTTTATCTTCCAACTAAATTTAAGGAAAAATCCGGGAAAAAGTTAACGTTTTTGAAATCGGCACTTGCCATGATTTTGAACTTCATGTATTCTAACACTGGAACACCCCCCTAAAATAGTGTAATCGGAAATTCCATCGTTCCAGACCGATTCAGTTCAAGGAAACCGTGACCAGTGTTGATTTTTTAAGTAAAATTGTACTTTTTCAGTAAAATTAGTACGAAAGTACAATTTATTGATTTCAAGTACAATTTCAATATCAAAAATACTTTTAGAACCAAACGCTATGACAGCACTTTGATTCTTAATCCGTTTGCATTTGAGTAAAGGGACTTACATATCCATGGGCGTAGCCAGGTAGCGGCCGGGGGGTGCTCGAGCCCCCCTCCCCCCCTAACTTTCAAATTTTCCTTATATATATATAAAATAGTACCCTGAAATGCCAGCTTAATAGGGTCGAACACCGCCCCCCCTAAATTTCATTCTGGCTACGCCGATGTACATATGTGTCATACTTGGTACAAAACGAAACTGTGAATTGTAATTTTAGTTTAGTCTGTATGGCGGCTACAAACTCAGCTACAACGGCTAGAAACTCAGTAAATTCAACAGATGACTTCTCGGTGACAAATAAAGATTTTTTAAAGGTTTAAAATGAATTTTGGATAGGAGGAGTAGTACTTTTAGATAACGAGATGATCTTTCTGAAAAAAAATTTTCATCGTGTTACAGGAGCTCAAATGTGCCCAAAACCCTTGATTTTTGTACTTTTAGGTTAGAACTTTCCGCAAACCTGACGTGATTGGGCTATTCTGGGGTCAGATTCGAATTCAGCACGTCAAAGACCTTCGGAAAAGTATAGCCCGATTCTTGGTTAGACAATTTAATGCAATTTTGTCGTCCTGTGTAATAGGTTTGTTCCTCATGAGCCTGCGGGATCCTGCGGGTGCCAAAAACAGCCCAGAAGGTGTTCCACTCGTTAGAAAAATGGGTAACAAAGAGGGAGTTCCACTTTTTCCTCGTGCCCAAAACAGCCCTGCCTTTTTTCCGGGCACACATGTGCAACAAGTCAAATTGCTTTAACAGGTTTTGTTTGTTTACATCCAAAAGCAAATTTTATTAAACACAAAAATAGGAAATTTCACTAAGGTTTCAGAAAATGTAGGTATTTTCTAATATTATTAGCCATATAAATAAATACATATAAAATCATAGCTTTTCTTTCAGATTCTCCGAAAATAAAAGCTCAGTAGATGTTACAGTTGCTCGCAATGAAGTAGAAGATGTGTTGATTCCGGGCACAATTTGGGTTTTTTTGCGTTCTTCACGCTCTGGACACTTTTGGCAAGTTTTAACATATTTTTTACAGTTGTGAGAGAGAAACTTATTTTTATGCTCTAAATACCGACACAGCATGAAATGCGTGTGGAGCAAAGCTAATATTAGTGATGAGCGTTATGGTGATCGCTATTTATTTTGAAAGAATCTGTTCATTTCATTTTATTTGATTTATTCTCATTAATATCAACTGATCCACCAAATATCAACACTGGTTCACACTGAACGTGGCGAGAGTCAGCTGAAAATATATCTAGAAAAAAACTTACCTACAATTAAACACAGCTGAAATATTTATTGATTTTGCGTGAAAAGACCCACCATGCAAAAGATGAGAAATAGGCAACAATCGTTAATGTCATTTAAGGAATATTTTTTCAAATATTCCGGAACTTTTTTCCGGAACTTTTTCAACATATATCGTGTACATAAATTTAAAAATCGCCGCAGTTTAAAATTTTTAGAGTTTTGTTACTTTTTAATTTCTTGAAGTTTCCCCTTCTTAATAACTTTAGCGGAATTCCTAAATTTTCTACACTTTCAAAACTTTGTGAATTTGAGAAATTTTAGTAAATCCCCAACGACTCAATATAATGATGAATACTAGATTGGAGTAGTCCACTTGCAAAGTGCGCTATGTAAAATTTTTTTCGATTTTCAGTTTTTGGTGGATTACGTACCAGTATTTAAAGTAGTTTCATGTCCACTAACAACACAAGTGCAAAATCTTTTTATATTCTGAAAAAATAGCATCAAATGTTAACTCTGCTTCCAAAACTCGCTATCATTCTTATTTATAATCTTTCAAAAGTATACTTCTTCTGATGAACTTAGAAAACTGCTTTAAGTCGTATAGACTGTTAATATTATATTATGTCATGTTATGTTATGTTACAATTTTATAAGGCCCTTATTTATCCAAATTTTCAGGTAATAATAAAAAAGATTCAACTTAAATGTTACTTGTTGTCGTAGTCGTTTTTCAAATTTATGGCGTTCTATTATAAAATCACACATAACGCTGTTTGCAAGTGGACTACTCATTTCTAGAAATATTTTATTTTTCAAACATTTTGAGAATTGTAGGAATTCTAACATATTTTTTCTAAGTAAAAGTGTCGAATATACAAAATTGATCAAACGTAATTAATAGTTTTAGAATGTTGAAAACATTTTCATATTTCGTCGTTTTTGAAAATTTAAAAAATTTTCGTAATTCTTGAAGATTAAAAAAATTTTTGGACGTTGATGTTTTCAAAGTTTTCAAAAAATTTAAAATTCTCAATCTTTGTTATATCAATACAAAATTTTTAAAAGTCCAGAAAAGTGGAACGATTTTGGAATTTTTCAAAAACGTTAATAGCTTTTAGAATTCTAAGAATTTTAAATTTTTTACACACAAGTACATGAACATAAGAATTTTTCGACAATTTGTGATGTTTCACATTTTTACATTTTAGAATGGATTTTAGGATAAATAAAATTCTCAACATTTTGGAAAATATAGAACATTTCTAAAATCTCAATAATTTTTTACATTTCAAAATATCGTCGACTTAGAGTGTAAACCTGCAAAACCGTTTTTTGGCAAAATTGACCTTTTAATGCAGTTCGAAGGAGTAGGCGATTCCGCAGTTGGCAAGCAAAAAAAAATACGTCAATATAAAAATATAATTGTCAAAAATTGTTTGATGAGTAAAGCTGCTAAGTACAATCAGTTCAACTTCAACTGCTAAATCCAACATATTGTGCTTCTGTCGCTCGAATATTGTTCTAACTTAGAGTATTACTTTATGCGTTTAAGCCAAGGTAATAGCCAACAAATAAGCTTTAATTTTTTATATCTCAAGGAAATTATTGTTACTTGTGGAACGAAACAGAAGGAAGATTAAATGCAGAAGAGTTTTCCAGCGTGTGGGTAGATTTGATAGAAAAAAAATGGAGTACCAAATAATAGTTCCGGGGAGCCAATTACAGTAATTTTTTATAGCGACGAATGCACATATCAAAGCCGAAACTGTATTATGGCTAATGCTTTGTTATCCACAGCTATAAATAACAATATCATTATTGAGCAAAAGTTTCTTCAAGTAGGCCATACCTAAATGGATGCTGATTGTATCCATTCCACTATCGAACGAGCACTTAAGAAAGGAGATACCCATGTTCCTGCAGAATATATTGAAATATGTAGATCAGTTAGAAAAAAATCAAAACCATATGACGTAACTTATCTTAGTTACACGTTCTTTAAAAGCTTTAACATAGTTCAATTCTTTAATAGAATTCGTCCCGGTCGCGGCAAAGATGCTGCTAAAGTAGCTGATATACGAGCCCTACGGTATACACCAAGTGGCGACATACATTTCAAACTAAGATTCTCCAACAAATGGGAAGTAATACCGCAAAGAAAATCCCCAGTAGCTGTTTCCTTGCCGTTTTCTCACCTTCCGAATATATACGAGAGTAGGCGTACGATTGCTCGCAGAAAGTATGAGATCTCCAGTATTTCAAACGACTACTTCCTGAATATTACCACGCCTACTATGACAATTTACCCCATGATTGAATAATATGTATCATACTTTCTGGCATTATTGAGTTCCTACTTAAATTATCTTATATGTGGACTTTGTACTATTAATTTGAGAGAGGAATACCTCACGTATAAGTACTAATATATGTTTTATAAACTGCCTATTTTTGTTTACAATAAACGGAAGAATAAATCTGTTGTATTATTTTATATATTTGATTGTTTTTATTTATGGAATCCTATTTTAATTAACATTTAAATTGAGCTCGTAATCACAAAAAATAAAATGGAAACAATTTTATTCATATAAAAAACCTGCTAAATCCACTTCAATTTTGAAAATACAGAAACTAAAACCTGCTAAGTTAGAAATTCGCCAATAAAACCATAAAAACGTAATTTTTTTTATTCGTTCTGGATTAGGGCCATAGAACGTCACGCGATTAACAAACTATATGTAGGATTTGACCCTTAGACTAAGAGTTAAAGACATATTTAGTTTTTTGCCTCTACAGTAAAATATGTTTTTGGTCGTTAGCAGGTTTACACTCTAAGGCGACGATATTCTAATTTTACCAAAATTTCTGGAATCTCCCGGATTTCGATAGTTTTTGAAATTTTGGAAATTATCCTAAAAATAAGAAATCTCAAGAAATTTAATAATATTATAAATTTCAAAATTTTAGAATTTTCGTTGTTTTCTGAACCTGTGAAAATATTCAAACTTGCTGTGACTTTCAGCAGTGTAAAATAATACAGATTCGAAAATATAACAAAAAAACTAAAAATTGAAAATTAAGTATATAATTTCAAAATTTTGAAAATTCAGTGAATTCGAAAAACTGATAGGCCTTCTTAAATAACATAATACTTCGAGCTTAACACACAGCTAAAATTTCACACTCAAGTGAAATTTGACACACTTCCCTTTCCTGGGTCCGCCACTGCATTCAGGTAATAAGAAAACGACTCGTCCAGGCGAGTTGCCTGCGACGGACGTTTTAGAACGACTGGTAATAAGAAATCGATACGATGGCGATATTGCCGGCAATAAATTTGTTGCTGAGGGCGACAAGTTTTCTTATTTCCGGCAACAAAAATTGTCTGGTGGGTATATACCGGAAAATATACATACATACATATCGATGGTTCTCTGAAATAACGACACAGCTCAAAATTTCATATATTTCATTAGAGCCAATCAAAGATTTTGTTAAATAAATTTGATAAATAAATAAATGAGATAAATTTGTTGCTGAGGGCGACAAGTTTTCTTATTTCCGGCAACAAAAATTGTCTGGTGGGTATATACCGGAAAATATACATATATACATACATATCGATGGTTCTCTGAAATAACGACACAGCTCAAAATTTCATATATTTCAGTAGAGCCAATTAAAGATTTTTTGTTTCGTAATTTAGCAAAAATATATCTTTGAATGTAATTTTTCCGGATTATTTGCTGTCATTCTGTAGGAGAAATTTGTAGTCTTTCACATTATAACTTTTTGTAAAGATTTAGTAAGTGTTAGACTGCAAAAATACGAAATAATTAACAACTCGTAAGTAGTTAAGAGGAAAAAATTCCATTTGTATTGCACAAAACGAAAAGTGTCGTTATTTCCCATAAAAAAATTACAAAATGTCTTACTGAAACTATGAGATGAACAACGGAAAAAAAGTATCAGTTGCCAAGTAACTGTTATTTTTTAAACATTTATTTGAAAAACAAATAATAAATAAAATTTTATAATTAAGTCCATAGTTAAACAAAAAAAACTAAAGGGACCCTAAACTACACAAAATCTGCGCAACGCAAGACTTGTACCAGCCAATGTTGTGGAAATTACTACACAATAAAATTGCGCAAGCCTTATTTTGGAGAAACGTTGCCCAAGTAAATATCTGCGAGAAATATGAATGTGCGTTGTATACTTTGATAGCTTAAGCTTTAAAACGCAAAAAAAGAATATTTAAAAAAATATTTTTTTTTTTTACGCTCTTATCCATATTTTACAGCACGATCTGAACACCAAAATAAAAACTTTACTAAAAATATCGCAGTTGTGTTGCATATGGCACACAAATTATTTTATAATAACACAAGGATGAGCAAAATATTAAAATAAAATTATGTAAAAAAAAATATTTTTTAAAAACAAGCTTTTATTTAACATATATGTACAATCAAAGGAATAAAATAACGTAGTGTATAACAAAGTTTTTCAGCAAGAAAATTGGTCAAAACTGCACTTAAATGAATAATAAAATAAATAAATAAGTTAAGGTCTCGTTAAAGTTACTAAAAGCCATTTAGTGAAAGGAGTTATTCAAACTCAAATGAAAATTACTAACAATTGTGTTAATTTACTTCGTTTTTAAAAAAGTTTGTCGCGCGAATAGCAAACCGGCATTTAAATATCTGCATGCATACATACATACATATACATACATACCTAACCAATTATGCACGTACGCTGAATACGCCGTTAAGCTTTTTTAAAAATTATACAATTGTTTCAAATCGGCAACGCTGGTTACAAAGTTGCTAAACTCTGGGTGTTGGGTAAGACTATTTGTAAAAATTTCTTTTGATAAATATTTGTCATATCTAAAGTTAATTTTCCAAGTTTTGAAAGGCGGATCTCCATAGCGTGAGTATCCGCATGGGTGCGTTTACATTTACGCTTAGAAGTCAAGATTCGTACAGCTTTCTTACATTTTCATGTTGCTATGTGGGTGCTTTTAAAAAAATTTTATAATAAATTTTTCTGTCAAACGCACGCATACGTGTCCGCATGCTGTGTAGATCCACCTTAAATATTACTTCCATTGAACTTTTTTGTTAATATTTTGTTTGAACTGATTTTTAACGCTAATAAGACATGAATTTTATGCCGAATATATTTTCTATTTTGACTACAGTGCCAAATAGCGGTTCCATTTTGAACAAATCTAAGCCTTACTATGTTTCAACTAAATATGCCAAATTTGAAATAAACCGAGCATACATAAATACGGCTTTTCAAAGTAACTCGACTTGGCGCCACCTCGCGAGACCATTTTCTGCAAAAATGTTTCTGCTTACATTAACATAATATCGAGCCCTAACCGCCAAAATAACGTAAGCGACATTTTTTTCAAAATTTTCGTATTGATGCAGAAATATTCCTAGAGCATCTAGATGCATTTCTGCATCAAAAAGAAAATTTTGAAAAAAATGTCGCTTACGTTATTTTGGCGGTTAGGGCCCGATATATACATATATTGTAAACAGTAGCCAAATTATCCCATAAATAAGATAGATATATTACTATTATTTTTTTCGCGGTAGACATTCCGCTGGAAAGAACATCTTTACTAGTTTTATACAGAGAAGTCCCTTTATTTGTATTAGGTAATATCCCGAACGGCAGGTCCAATTTTTATGAAATTTTGTATATAAGTAGCTTTCAGTAGCCACCAGTCAAGGGCCAAAAAAATTTGATCTTTTCAGGAAGGTGGACCATGGACTGATCTATTCGAAAAAATCGTATTTATGGTCCGATGGTAGCATATAGGATCCCTGTTATCGGGTAAGAGACCAGGTACCGGTTTATTCGAAAAAATCGAATTTATGGTCCGATTTCGTTGAAACTTGTCACGTAGGTAGCTTTTGCCTAGATAAGCATATTGGATCCGTTTTTTCCGGCAAGTGGACCAGGGATATCTGTATATTTAAGTTTCGCAATTTAGCCCGCCATTTGGCGCTGTAGTTGAGTTATTTAAAAAATCTTATTCATGATCCGATTTGGCTAATATTTAAAATATGTATTGGTAACGATAAGAGCAATAATATTGCAAAAAAGTTCTTCCTGGTTGCGATGGAGTCGAGTTATTACTAAAAATTGCCAAGCGGGAAAAGGTGCCGTGAATTAGAGTTGTCAAACTATCGATGGCACTATCGATAGTATCGATAGTTTAAATTTTTTTAGACTCAATACTCATTGATAGTTTTTTCTTATACTATCAAAAATATCGATAGTTTAATAGGACTATCGATTATCTCTACCAATTATTTTGAAATTATTTGAATTTTTTAATTTGAATTAAAAATTTTGTTTTTTAGTGTGATGCCGACGTCATATTCAAATATGCACGCATTTAGGCCAAAATACATACATATGTTAATCGTAAATCCTGTTTTGTTTGTATAACTTGTGTTTGTTTTTGAACTTTCTAAAAAGAGAAGTATTTTGGCTAAGCATTTACTTAATTTTGAATGATTATAACTTTTATAAGATAATATTTATTTCACTATGATCCTGTAAAAACAAAGCAACCTAACTGATTTAGCGCTATCGATAGTTTTGTTTATTTCGAGACTATCGTGAATATTGATAGTTTTTCTGAAACCATTGAGTATATCGAACTGGCCTGTGTTACGATTGGCCCAATGGATGTGATTTTCCAATATTATTATGCATTCAAGCTTTTAAGGTATTTCGTCTGAAATAAGTATATATAGTATATTGCATGTAGAACAATGGGCGCGTTCATAAAACGGTATGTAGCTATTTAGCTCAACTACTGGCAACTGTTGAACCCAACAATTACGTCTTAGAAATGGCTTGATGAATATGCTGTCAAATAAACAGCTGATAAATGTAAACAAATGAAGTTGCAATAAAAAAAGTTAGTTGCGCTGATAATATTTCCAATTCAACGCTGAGCTGCCGCTGTGTAGAAAAAATCGTTTAATGTTATAATTAATTAAACAGTGTATAATTATAAAGCAAGCATCTTAATAAATATATATGTATTTAAAAACGTAGTGCTGTAGAGTTATCGATAGTCGAAAGTAGACAGTTCGACAACCAGCAAGCCGTGCGAGTAAAATTAAATTTTTAAAATAAAGAGTTTTAAAGAAAAGACAGCAATAAAGTTAAATTCATCACAATTATTTGTTTAAGAGGAAGAGAAGTGCATGAAGGCGGCCTCAATCAGGCGACATTTAAAGGATAATTCCAATCCTCTGGAGCTACCGCGTGCACTGTAAGCAAAAGTTAATGTTAAAAGTTGTGTTGATTTTCAAAGCATATTGAGGACTTCCAAAAGAAGCTGTAGTATAATTGGTTAAAAACCAGATGAACCACTTCGTTCAACTTCAATACCTCCGCTCATAAAAGCTTGAGCACCTCTTCGATTTTTCGCAGAAGGAAGTGCCACAGCAATGACTTTAATTTGGAAAACTTGGTGTGTCGGTAGTTTTAAAAGGGGTGCTTCAGTTGATAAAGGAACAAATTTGCAAACAGTGGACGCTTTTGTTTCGCCAAAAGGGCGTACTCAACGGGCACTATTATCGTCTTGCAACTAGCACCGGAACTAAAGTTCGATTGCTATCGATAATCGACCCATTAGTTACTTTATCACATCAATAATATAAAATTCAATAAATTCGTTTGCAACTGCCACCTAACAAAGCGGCGTTACATTTAAATTTTGCGATGAAAAAAATGGCGGAATGTTGCCAACTTTTGAGCTGAGAAGAACTACTCAACTGTGCCTTTCTAAGACAAATTGTCAACGGTTATGCAACAGCTGCGTTTTATGAACGCGCCCAATGATACGCACGATTTTGAAATTGCAACCAACTATACTCTAATGCTTCTAGAACAGATTCACTATACAACCGGATCATTGTTGCCGCCAGGGAGTCAAGAGGAAAAAGTTCATCAAATTTATTTCGGTTTGCGATTAACCGTGCTATGAAATGCTGCACAATTGGAGAATTTGAAGAACTTCTTCATGGACATAACACTTTCGTTAGATTATTTAAAGCGGCAAATGACCACCAAACCATAATCTTAGCAGATGAATGTGCCAATGAAAATCGTAAACGTGAATTGTTGGTCAAAATGTTGGACCAAAAAGTTTCAATAAAAAAAAATTTATTTTAATTTTAATTAAGTTCGCAGGGCCTGCTAGTATTTCTACATGTGTATATGTATGTACTTTGAAATATATGTATATGCAAAGCAATGTGGACTTAGATATGAAATGATTGTATACCACTGTCGTTCATATATGCACTGAAAATCGCAAACACGTTCTTATCAGCGCTGTATATCTATGTATGAAATCTTAAGGTATTTGACATATAATTTTAATTTTGTTCATATTCCAAAATGATATGACAATCTTTAGCCGCAAAATTGTCTAAGTATTGTGTTATCAAGAATGCTCGTAAATCAAATAAGCAGCACTTAAATTTTAAGTTTGGCCTGCTTTCAATTCATGGCAGTTGTCAATTAATTTAAATAGGAACTGACAATTCAGTTGGTGTTATCTGACAACCACACTTACTGGAAAATTGACAGGCGAAGTGCACTAATATGTATATCTGTGTTTGTATGTATTATCAGATTTATGGATAGATGCAAGTATGTTTGTATACACAGGCGCTAGTTAACAATTCGTGTGAAATTCAGGTCAGCAATGGCAGTATTAAGCCATAAAAAGCTATAAAAATATATATATAAATTATTGTTATATTTTATTATTAGTTTGAATAAAAAGTGAAAAAATTTGTAATTAATGATGTCAAAATGTCAGATTAAAAATATTATTTAAGTACTGCCGTTTCCTTTGAGCGCCTATCTGAATGCCTACATATGTAAATACATACATGCATGCTTGCTTTGAAATTTGTTTTGTTGGGCAGGCCTTATGCATAAACAAAATTACATGCGAGTAATTTTGAGTGCTTTAGTTTTTTTTTTGTATATAGTATGTACATTAGACTGCATCACTTCCCATTAAAATTATAAAATTTATTATATTTTAAGACTTGCACTAAAATATTTCGGAAAAATATTAAGATTTACGTGAGCTGGACCGGTTTGAAAATACCTCCAAAAATGGAGTCTTATTTGAACAATTTCTCCTCAGATGACAAAATAGTTTAAGACTAAAAAATGTCCATAAATATATTTAAACATGTTTTCAACGGAATCAAATTAAAGAGATATTTGATGCTCTTTTTGAACTTTTTTCAAAGATTGGTTTAAGAGAAACTTACCGATTTAGAATTATGAGATATCATAAGGTAAGGTATTTTCTTACCCTTTTTGAATCTTTTAAAATAAAGTTATTCTTAGTATTAAAGATAAGATAAGATGAACGAGCGTCATACCAAGTTGAATCAACATAAATGAGTTTTTTTGCAAAAAAATTAAATAGAAAGGGTGAGAAAATAACTTTTCAACTGATACCTCCTAACTCTATATCGGCATAGTTTTGACCAAGGCATTCAAGTAAAAAACAGCATCAACAATTGAAACAATTTTTTTTTTAAATATTTTTATGCAGATTTTTTAAGCTTAAACTGTTCTGTCATCTGACGGGGTTTTTTTTTAATTCTTCAAGAAATTATTTTTATTCACAAAAAAACTCTATTTTGGAGGTATTTTCCAATCGGTCTAGCTCACGTAAATCTTTCCGAAATATTTTGGTGGAAGTCTTCAAATAAATAGATCCCGGCGGAAAAACTGCAACGAAATTTATATGAGTTTTGGAAATTTTTATCAAAATTCCAAAGTTCTTAATAAGAATTCCTAAAAATATTTATGGTACGCAATTATTTATGTATATAGCCCATTCCTTTTTAGTATAAAAATTTGCAACCTTTAACTAAACATTTCCGTTAATTTTTGATAATATTTTTGGCTGACGGCGTTATGCATTTTCCTCAAAAAAAGGTAAAAAATCGGAGAATACCTTATATGGAAGAAACCGTGTAGCACCGCCAGCAAAAAAAAATTATCAAAAATCAAAGAGAATTTTAGAGCAGACACGAAATTTGTTTAACAAATTCTATTAAAAATTTTGAAAATTGGCAGAATTCTTGTTATTTTCGTACAAAATTTGATAGTGCTTGAATTTATATGGCATTTGTTAAAAAAAGTAAGTGCGCCTGGGCCACACTGTAGAAGTGAAACTTACGTTACTTATCTATCTATACATACACATCTGCTTTTGCTTAAGGTTATATTTTTTCGCTTTGTTTCTATCAATGTAGGTCCCTACCTCTAAAACTGTTCGTTTGCATAACATTCATGTTATTTTGTTTCTCCATTATCTTCATTTTTATCATTATACTATCTCGATAACAAAATCGATTATAACGTCCATCAAAATACCGATACCAAAATCGATGACAAATTCGATAAAAATTTCAACAGCAACATCGATAATACCATTGGTAGCTAAATCGATTAGAAAACCGATAAAAATATCGATAACAAAATCGATAAATATCGATAACAAAATCGATAAAAAAAATCGACATATGTATATCGATAACAAAATCGATTAACATCGATAACAAAAACGATAAATATCGATAACAAAATCGATAAATATCGATAACAAAATCGGATAAATATCGATATTAAAATCGACAACAAGATTGATAAATATCGCTAACAAAGTCGAAAAATATCGATAACAAAATCGATAATTATCGATAACAAAATCGATGAATATCGATAACAAAATCGGTAAATATCGATAACAAATCGATAAATATCGATAACAAAACCGATAAGAGTATCGGTTATTTTATCGGTAGGTCTCGAGAATCCCGAAAATCTCTAAAATCCAAAAATAGTTACCATATTGAGTCTCTGTGTCTCTCTCTATATCCTTTCCTCTTTAATTACCTCTATTTGAATCTTTCTTCCCCTATCTTCATCTTTGCTTTTATCGGTATCCTCATCCTCCTCTTTGTCTTTACTTTTATGTTCATAATTTTTTTCAGCTACATATTCCCCTTCACATTCGTTCTTATATATATAAGTAAAGTGTTTAGATTTACCTTGGTCTTCATTTTTGCCTTTATCTTTACGCATCTTTGTTTTTGTTGTTATTTTTATCTTTGCCTTTATCCTTTTCTTCATTTATGTACGTAGTACCCTTTACTTTCATTCTTGTATTGGTCTTTTTCTAAGTGTTATTCTTTAACCTTTTGTTAGCAAATTTTTGTTAAATTCATAAATACCATATGCATACACATAAGAAGCACTTGTTTCAGCCCCAACCATTTCCGTTGCACCATTTCCGTTGCATCATTTCCGTTGCATATACACAAGAAGTACTTGTTTCAGCCCCAATCATTTCCGTTGCATCACTTCCGTTGCATCATTTCCGTCCCAACCAGATCCGTGTGCAATTTCCGCTGAATTTGCCAATTTACTCCCAACCAACCAACCGCCGCTAAAGAAGTTTCACTTCAATAAAAGTCAATAGTAAACCCTCATGGTGTTAAAACGCCCAAAATTTTAATTAAAAAAACTAGAAACTATTCCAAATGTTAGTCAGCAATATGCGCGAGCCTAGTGGCACATTTCATTTAAATACATGCAGCCGTTTCTGAGTGAATACTGGAATATTTAAACGAGGAAAGCCAGCAGAAAGCCAGCTATTGAAAAATTTTTAAATAAAAAATGTTTTTTAATTACCGTAGAACAAACCTTAGGTCAGGTGTATGCATTTATTTTGTATTAAATTATAAAAAAATATATAAATAGAAGTGGTAGCCTTCGATCGTTATTTCTGTTTAGTAGCTATTTAAGTCTTATTTCATTTGGTACCAAATTAGCTTAATTTGGATAAACGGTTTGTTTACTATCCGGAAAGACTTTTATTTCGAACTTAAAAAAAAACTGGCCAAGTTGAACTGTTGGAAAAAAATAACTGGACGATTCCACTGTCACGGGTGGTACATTTGAACAGAAAAAATTCTTCTTTCTTGTTTGAATTTAAGTATAAAGTACTCAACAATTCTACATTTTGATAAAGCTACACCTATGAGTTATTACAAAATGCGAAAAAAATGCCAACTTACTTTTATATGGAAAAAATCTGAGTTATGTCTTCTGTCACGGGTGGGACAATAAAGGAACTTGCTTTCGGGAGCAGATATATTTTACGAAAACTCTCACTTTTCTGTGTGGACTTGATGTCTTATAATAAAACAAAGAACCACGAATGCAAATAAAGCAAAACCTACAACAAAAATAATAGCTTTATTATAAAAAAAATCCGAAATTCCTTTGTCGGGACAACATTTGTCACGGGTGGGAGACGTACGAATTTGTATATAAAGAGGAGCTTTTAGTGTATTCCATATTAAAGATTAGTTATTAGAAAATATAAGAAGCCAAGTAGGGGTTCAAATCACTCACGTTTTATCTTAGTATAGTGCATTTTATATAGAAGAAAAAGCATAGCACCGTCAGCCATACAAATTATTAAAAATCAATGCGACCTCCTAGCGTCTTGAAATTTTCACTTTTTTCCTTTTATATTTAATACGCTATAAAACTGCATACCTAGAATTTTTCTAAAAATTATGAACAAAAAGTTTAAAATTTTTGGGTGTAACCGTTAAAATTTTTTGAAATTTATAATTTTTTATTATGTGGTTCTGGTTATGTAATGTGCTAGGCTTTTATAACAAAAAACTATGAACATTAATAAACAAAAGAAAAAACCAAAACCGGTCAAAATGTCACTGGTGAAATGTAACTTAATCAGCTGACCACAAGGTTATATAGGTAATGGGCGATCCGCGCTTCCGCCCTTCTCCCCTGCGTCCACCTCAACAAACAGCTTAAACAAAGCTTATCAGCCTTATAAACCTACCTCTAGCAACTGTACCACCCGTAGCTGTTGCGGGTGGGACATGCTTTACTGTTGAGTTATTGTTATCTAACTATGTGGAAACGAAAATGCATTTGTGGTAAATATTTGCAATGAATTTCTAACATTATGTAACAAACACGAAATACAACCTCAACTTCTGTAATTAAATATAACAACTTTTAGTTTTTCTAGTCACGGGTGGGACAAGACCAAGACTGCTTAATAATAACTCGTAATGTAGATAAAGCACTCACACAATTTCATATATAATATAATTTTATTAAACGCTGATGAGTTCTACTATATATTTTTCTTACCAAACACTTCAATTAAGAATCGCAAATTATTTGACAGTACTTTCAACACAACCTATTTAAAACTCACTGAAAAAATTTACTTAGAACTTGATTTCAAAACGTAAAAAGAGGCAATAAAAACGCATTTAAAGTTTTAATTTGTTATTTTTTTGGTTGATTCAAGATTTGTATTCATGTCTTATCCACACGTTTGTTATGTTTATAAAAAAATACTTTGTGCTCCGAGGTTCAGTTTCCCATGGAACCTCTCAACTGTTATTTACTTTCCATGCTCTGAACTTCTGAAGTAGTTTGACTTCGCACTGAACACATAGATTAAAGCGGCTCTGAAATAGCTCCCAGAAGCTCATTCTCTACCAATGTTCTCTCAAGAGAGGACTAGGTAGGGCGGGGTTACTCGAAGAAGGGAGCGGTAAACTTCTTGACGGGTGGATCGGCACTTGGAGACAGGGTTGGTGGAGGTTTCTTCTGTTGGAAACTCTCCACCAGAACTAGTATGTTTAGGCTTCCGGGCCTCTGCAGTGTTTTTCAGGTGGAAATAGCTGCCATTAAGGAAGTTTTAGACTCACTGCTAAAGGGTGTGTTGGTGCGCTCAAAATCGGTAAAAGAATGTCTGACCACTCTATCAATCGCTTCGGAGTTCTTCTTAGTAAGGCTAGTGTAGGAGCCGGATCACAGTAAAATCGCGGACAACTGCGTGGCTGATGACCTGGCGTCGGAAAGGCACCCTAAAAACGTTTTCCCTGGATAAGGATCAAGTAGGAACGCTTCTGTCCCCCTGCGGTATACTCTTGAATGGTCTAGTGTTAGTTCGGCGAGAATAACACGCAATAATTGAATGGCACACTCTACAAATTCCTAATAAATTGGACAAAAGAAAGCGATGCTCCTTTTGTGACATACGTAAGGAAAAAATGCGTTTTTCTGCTGCAGAAAATGTGTTTATAGGGCACTTTTAGAATATTTTGGCAGCGCAAGACACGAGTGGCCCATCGTTACACCTAACAAGTGCCGAAAAACACGTTACCTCTCAAGGGCTAGTGATGGGGTTTCTGGCAGGCCATTGTGCGTGGTATTCACGCGGTAGCTGTGAAGAGAAAGGTGAGGTGGAATCATCTCCACCCTTTTTTTTTAGACTATCCAACCTTCGGAAGGCTAAGACGGAAGCATTTTGGCTCGCCCTTCTTAACTAACACTGACCTCTCATGGATCGAAAATAGCCGCATTCGAAACTTGGTAATCGGCTCGCGGCGTTTCTCCGACTAAATTAAAGATCTCCGTTCAGTTTTTGCTTGGTATCACAAAGGACTATCTCTCAATTTTCCAAGTGTGTCTGTTGCTACTTTAACCTAACCCAAGCTAACCTGTACTTCTTTGAGCTATGAAAAAGTTGGTCGCATTATTTATACTACATATGTATGTACATCAACAACTCAACGAACGGAGACTCAAGTCAAAAACACAAACCAACAATCGGACCCAACAATAACTACCTAGATTTTAATTTATGACCACTAATTTGTGCATGTATTCAACACAGATTGATGAAATATGAGCAGTTTTCAAGTAGCATCTTAAAATGACAACAACAACAGCAATAACAACGCAAATGCCAAAGGAAGCAATCAGCAGGTCAAAATATACACATTTGAATATGCATGAAGTTATTCAACGCGTTGGGTCACATAACAGCGCCAAGGATTAAGGTGAAGTGGAGTATGATTACGGTGACCAGATTTCTGTGGCCAAAAATCGGGTAATTTTTAAAGCATCGTACCCGAACATACAATTTTGTTTTTAGAATAAAAATACAGTTTTATCTAAAACAAAACAAATAGAAAAAAATTGCAAAATATTTATTATTTTTTTATGAAAATACATACATATAAATTTTAATAAATGTTCATCATAATTTCAAATATTTTAACCAGATTTTCTGGACTTGTTTTGAGCATGCTATGTTTTGAAGCCCATTANTTTACCAGAAGAAAAAGTTCGGGTAAAATCTTGCAACTTCATTCTTTACACAACTCTCCAAAAGTCGCTCTCATTTACAGGATTTTGGGGGATTTTGGAGTACGGGAACATTTTTCCTGCAACTTCCTGCAAGTTCGTGTAAAATCCTGTAAGTTCATGGAGTACTGGATCAGAGCTAATATTTCACTTACGATTTCTTTGATATCTCTGCCTGATCTTTTAGCGATCGTTAAAACATTCAAACATACTTACAATAATACATTCGTTATTTTTTATTTGGCAACCAAGAATTCACTAGAAACAATTTATATGGCAGAACAACGTTTGCCGGGTCAGCTAGTTTTAGTATAATAAAGTGCAAGTTGGAAGAAGTTTGGACTTACCGTTACCATACACAGTATGTTCCAAAATTTTTTTGTAGGGAGAAAATGAGCAAAACCTTCCACAAAAGTTGTTTTTGGGCCAAAGTAAAGGGAGAGTCTTAATAAATGAATGAAGAAAACACTGAAAATCGGGTCTTAATAGGTACAAATATGAAAAATCCGGACACTTATACGTCCTGACTTTAAAAAAAATTTTCTCAAAATCGGTACTGTCCCGCCAAAATCGGTACGAATGGTCACCGTAAGTAGCCGTCAAAAAATAAACGCACAAACAGATAAGTATATGTATGTATGTAGGTATGTAAGTATGTGTACAGTGTCACTGACAAATGTTTAAAACAATAATATAAATTTCATGTTGCCTTTATTTCTTGTTTATCGCCCGATAATCGCTGGCCATTAGTCATTTTGAAGTATCGCTACGCCATGCCAGCAATAAAAACAACAATGGATCTACAAAACACACGCAGCAACATGAAGAACAGCACAGGCGAAGGTAGGGAAAGGCAGGCTGAGCTGGATCGATCCCAAACAAACGAACACAAGCCCAAATAATTGGAGACGTTGGCGGTGGCTGTGTCAGCGAAACTTGGCCAACCAGCCAGATCGAGCGCCGTTGCATTGGCTAGCCAACTAACCGGTGGCAGCTGTGGTGTCAGCAGTAGCCGCTTGTCTTATTTTACGAATTATTGTTGTCCATTTTGCTAAATGCGCCGATATAGAAATATTTATATTTATATACAAACATACATATCTCACATATACATACATATGGATGTATACATATGTAAATAAGTACATATTTACACATAAAAATATATGAACATTTATTCTTGTTAAGTATGAATATTCCTACACTTTGGTGCGTCGCAGGAGTTCCAAACAAACGCACAAACAAATGTTTCAATATAATTTTTTTTTTTGTTGTTGTAGTCGCTTTGCTATTTATTTTTCTCATACACAATTTTTGTGTTGGTAATATTTTTCTTGTCACACTGTTTGTTGGCTGCTCAATCGGGCGGAGGTCTGTAGGTCGTGCGGTTTGGTTGTTGTTTCGTGTCTGTTTTGACCTTTTTTTCTTACCGTAGTAGTTTATACATACATACATATGTACTAGAAGTTTACGCCGATAGATATTGCCGCGGCGGCGTCGTGAATCTTAGAAATAATTATCAAATTGCGCCGTCGCATCTAGCCATTAACCACTCCCAATTCACTCCGAAACACTTCACGCGAAAATTAGCAAATGTCAGCACTGCTACCAAATAAAAGCGTACGACAAAGAATGTAAAAAAATATTTCAACCAAAAAAATATTCAGGTGTAAATATTAGGTGCAATCCCGTATTCCTCGGACTCGGACTAGTAAAACTGTCAAAAAATAAAAATTCGCTCAGAGCGAGAGAGTAACGTTGAAAAGTACGGGATCGTTTTCTAGTAAAAAATGGTAACTTCTGTCAACTTCAACATAACCTCCAAATTTTGGTTGTAAATTTTTGCTTATTTTGTATGTAAACACACTCAGCTCACACATGTAAACCAAAAATACTTTCAAATTCATTAGAATCCACTTAAACAAGTAATTAAATACTTTTCAACATGAATTAGCAGAGTACACTTTTCTTTTGTTTAGAATTTGTTTGCCAAACACACTACAGCTGATCGTTTGACACATTTGCCAGAATTTACCATCAAAAAATTCTCAGACTAAAACTGGTAACTTCTGACAGAGAGAGAACCGTAATTTCTCTCTTTTCTGTCCTCTCAATAGTCAGAGAACCGAGTACGGGATCGATTTCCAGTAAAATCTGACTGATTCTGACTATTTCTGATTAGTCCGGACTCGTACGGAATCGCAACTATTGTATGGAATGACCCATAAATAGAGTAACAACACAGTACTCCATTTTGCATTTTCTCGTTTCACTTCGCGAGCATTATTTACTTTTTTAGTAACAAGATAAAATCCTTATCCTTGTAAAAGGTTTGCGCTTTTTGAATAGTTTAGAAAATAATATATTTTACTAGTGTGTTAAAACTCAAAGCTGGCGACCTAGTGACCATGTAATTGCTCGTACATAAAAACTATACCCCAAACAAGTTTTCTGTTAATAACTTTAAATGTTTAACAATATTAACCTTCTGCCATCGGAATATGATGTACCCCTCCCGACAATTTTGGACGCACGATATATTCCGTTTGTACAGTGGTCAAAAAAATTACAGACGCACTACATAGATATTGACAAGTCTTAACTTATTATTTTTTTAATGTTATTAAATTTTAGTTATTTTTCATAAAAACATAGTTCATTATTTAACAAAACCCGTGTAAATCTAAGTTTCAAACTTAGTGTAATATTAAAAAAATGTATCTACATTCAACAATAATTTCGAGCTTTTTAATTAAATTTCTTAGAACGATTTTGAGTATGCAGTAGTTTGGGCCACAAATCCGCTTTTTTAGAATTTTTATTGGTAATAGCAAAAATATGGTTAATTATGCTCTAACACAACCTGTGTGAAAGATGACAATTTTTGGTCAATATCTTAGGCTCGCCCAAGTCCATCAAAGTTCAAGTGCTAAAAAAATTTTTTCTTAGCTTACTTCGATTCTCTACAAAAAAGGTCCATATACCAAATTATGTAGGAGTAATACTTTCGAAGATAATTGCAATTTTATTTTAAAAAAATTATTAATTAATGCATTTATAAATTTTTGTTTTTTGGGCACATTGAACTTTGATAGACTTGGGCGAGCCTAAGATATTGACCAAAAGTTGTCATCTTTCGCACAGATTGTTTTGCTCTTACCAATCAAAATTCTAAAAAAGCGGATTTTCGGCCCACGCTAGTTTGCAGTTTTATAGCCCATTGACTCCAACGAGAATATAGTGCAAGTTTCAAATGGCATAAAATTACCCTTGATTTTTTATTTTACTGAAGATGTTACGGTTTTCGTCCATATAAAAATAAGTGATGTTTATTTGCGGGACGAAAAATTTTAAAAAACCTACTATAATTTTTAGCCATTTGAAACTTGCACTTTATTCTACTAGAATTCAATGGGCTAAAAAACTGTAAACTCAAAATCTTTTTAAGAAATCTAATTAAAAAGCTCAAAATGTTTACGAAATTTTGTTAAATTTTTTAATATTGCACAAAGTTTGAAACTTGGATTTAAGTACACTAAATAATAAAAAAATAAGTAAATTGTTAAAACTTGTGCTACAACTATAATTTTTTCGACCACTGTATATCATGAATATTTTGTACATTAATCCTCAGGCGCCGAACGCCGCTGCCGCCGCCGCCGCGCCGACGTTTACATGACTCGGCAGCGGCGAGTGAAAAATTACAAAAAACGGCGTGGATCGACGGCGTATACCTCTAATATGTACATAAATATGTTAAGCGCATTTTTTTTTGTCTTCGGCGTCGGAAATTAATGTGTTTGAAAAGCATTTCATTCATCACCTCCACAAATATGCAATGACAGTTAACACGCCTAATTCGTATGTGAGGGCAACATTTCGGTCGCTTAAACAACGTACACACTTACATACATAATATACACTGGCCTCCTCACATAACTTATAAATTCACACGAAACATAAATGCAAGAAATCATTAGGCGTTATAATTTTTATCGCTAAAAATATCTAATGGCAATTAGCGTGGGTCGTGGAAATATACTTAAAGTTAATATTGCAAGAAACATTTAAGAAACAGCTGGAAAATTACAGCTATTAATAATATCCATGTTAATATGCATACTTAGTTTGAATGAGGTAAAAACACACAATGAATGTAAATCATTAAAGCCCATTGCGGTGTACCCCAAAATCAATAATAAATGGTTCCACACATTTCACTTTTTCCTTTCCTATATTCACTAGTTACAGGCGGAAGAAAAAAATCCGGGCGAATATTTTTTCCAGCGAAACTCACGATAAGGGCAAAAATAGATATCTACACCCGTAGTCAGGCGCTTGACACACTTGTCTCGAGCAACAATTGTTCTAAAAAAACTGTTTAAACCATAATGAATTTTGCTGATATTATTATTGAAAGTCTCCTGAAAAGAACCAGAGTTTTCCGATTGAAAAATATTGATTTTCAAGAATTCTATACCATTTCTACGAAAAGTTGTTTTTTCCTATATAAAATACATGGAAAGCTTTGAGCGCTTTGAGCGACCTCTAAATATTTTTGATTTCAAAATAAAAAATTGGGGCATAATTTTTATACCTTTCATGAGCATGAAATGGTATTATAACTTTGGACTGATGTTTTTAAGTACCAGAGTAAGAAGAGGCAGACCCACTAAAATGTACACTTATATGAGCAGAGCGTCGAGATGGGTCGATTTAGCCATGTCCGTCTGTCCGTCTGTTTGTATGCAATCTAGTCTCTCAGTTTCAAGATATCCAAATGAAATTTGGTAGGTGGGTGTATTTTTATAATGTATTAATTATTTGTCGGAACCGGAAGAATCGGACCACTATGACATATAGCTCCCATACAACTGATTGTTCAGATATGAGATTTTTCCTTATAACTTCTCCATTTATGCAGCTAGGAACATGAAATTTTGCAATATTTCCACCCATTATCAACAAAAAACTTAAACTGAAAATTACAAAGATCGGGTCACTATAATCTATAGCTCCCATTCAACAGATTCTTCAGATATAAGATTTTTTATTATAACTGCTCCATTTAAGTAGCTAGGAACAAGACATTTTGCACTGTTATTACTCATTATCAAACCAATGAACCAATTTTTTTTATTTCAATGCCTAGTGGAAATTTAGCATTCGGTTTGTAGCTTTTACAATGGGCTTACATGCACAAATATTTGCACCATTGTATGCTCTGAACTTGAGCAATTCTTGCGGCAGACAACTACAGAATTCATTTTTTTTGGGCGTTACGTGTTGAAGTTGGATGCAGAAGACGGAAAGAAAGAGAGAGGAAAAAAGTGAAAGAGGAAACGAGAACAAAAACGAGAGGAAATGAGAAAACGTCAAAAATTACGCCGCGTTGATTTCGAAAACGCAACGCTTAGCACTCCAATTTAGGGACGGCGCTTTGGCGCATTTAAGACAGAGTATGCTGTAGCAGTCTAAACTCCTACTTGTCCTAACTCGATCTCGACATACCCAACAAATGACGGGCTTGTGAATGCAACCCACGTGAAATCAAGCACGCCCTAACTTTCACCCTTAAACCTATTCAGCTAGCCGATTTAGGAATGGCTTAGTAGTGTAACTAACTACAATAACATCAAGAAGTATATGTACATACAATCTTGCTTTATCACTTTTTAGCATGTGTGTACTTGTATATATTATTTCAGGAGTGTAGATTCTAAGGAATTTTACCTTGTCAGTTTAACATATTCAACGATAACACCAAACGAATTCCATAATAATCACGTGATTTCGGTAACCAAGAACATTGTGTGTATGTGCATGCATATGAGTATGCTCCTTCAACAAACACGTGATAAAACATGTTATGATCAAGTTTTGACTGAAAATAATATTTGCTAAAAGTCTTCTGCACTAACGTCACTGTAAGCATGAGTTTTATTTACACATGCTTACCTCATTTCTTTGTCAACGCCATCTAATGTCGTGTTAAATCTCGTGCCGCCGACTTACGTCCACCCCAAAGCAAATTAGTAGAGGCGATGAGCTGACAGCGAAACGTGCGCAAACATGCGACAAAATGTCTCTGATACTCTGGCATAAGTGTCAAAACAACTCATGAAATTTACGAAAAAACAAAAACGTAGAAAGAAAAGAAGCTATTTTTTTTTTTTGGTTTATATGTATACATACACAAGTATTTTAAGATACTGGTTCACTTTTTATAACTAGGCAAAATACACTAAATAAAAAAATTTTCCAAGATATGCATGAATTGCATTTTATTATTAGCGGCTCGCAAAAGAAAAACTTTTTAATACTTACTTTCACCTACGTAAGACTTAAAGAAAATTCTTCTCAAATAGTTTCTCAGAGTCTCTTAGTAATTGTACAGTTTCCTTCTTTGCAGTACCATGTGATTATCATTTTACGACATGCTGCCTCAACTTACATGTAGGTACCCTAACTAGTTTTCTTTAGCCACTCCGCTGAAATAGAATGAGGCTTTTTCATATATAGCAATGGATTTATGTATTATGTATATACCTGTTTATGGACGTATGCGCATTAACTAGTTGAACAAATGTCTACACATTTGTGTATTTTCTTAAGTGAGCACTAAATTTTGAAGTCAACTTAACGGTTAGGGTATGTAATACTTAGTCATATTTTATTGTGGCTCTTGTCTCTATTTTAGGATTTATACATCCAAAACCCCCTGTTCTTAATAAAAACTAACTAATATGATAACATTGAACTAAATATTTGTTTTCCTTTATTATACGAAGAAATTGAAATTAACAAATTTCAATGCATATATTTAGTACACATATATGTATGTACATGTGCATGAAAATTAAATAATTCAAAGTTTCAACAAAAAAATAAAAGGAAAAGTTAAATAAATACTTGCGTCGATTGTCGAATAATTTGACGGCAAATTGGACACAAAATGCTTGTATTCCCATTTAGATTAGTACGCCTACTGTGCTTGATTTATTTCATATAAAAGAGGAAATAAAGCCCATGGGTGTTATTTCCGCGGGCCTTACTGCACTCCACCATGATAAACATATCGTCGATACCATGTCAAACTATCGAATGTGCAAAAATGATTATTCAGTTACGATATCTTGCGCATGCGTTTAGAATAATGATACGCAAGCTGGAAAATCGTCAAATTGCTAGTCATATTAAAAGCAGAGGATTTCACAAAGTGTCGAATCCCACACTTTTTCCTGATTACAACAATATTTTTTTAAAGCCGTCTTTTGCTCCCCTGAAAAATACCCATTTCCACATTTAAAATCTAAGTCTTTGGATACCCACGCCTATCATCAATTTGCCACATTGCTTGCGTTTGATGACAGAAACGCCATTATTATCGCACTGTCTCCACAAATCACTCAAAACTATCAAACTGACAGTTTCGGGCATTTGAGCGGATAAATTTTCTTTGATTTGTTTGAGGCCATTAAAACTTTTTTTTCTCAGTCGCACTTACAATAATGTTCAAGCGTAGACATAAAATTATGAAGTTCAATGAAAAAAAGATGATGAGGAGGGAGCTAGTATTATATGGCTGAGTTGTACACTTAAAAAAATTAAGAAGGCAAAGTAACATCTACGTTATTGGTTTCAAAATTTGCCATAATTTCAATTTCAGATTATGGTTAATTATGATGCCTCGCGGTAGAACGAAATATATGTATATAGAGAAAACTGTGAAGCGAGCGATGCCTTGTGGCTTTTCGAAAATACCTGCAGTCTTAAGGCAAAAGTTGGAATCTGGATGTACTTACTTCGAAGTTGTACGTCCTATGTGGAAGAAAGGTTTACGAAACCAATCAAATTATGTAAAACAATGTGTAATCCAGAGGTCTAATGCATCGCGACTACAGGAGAAATGAGAATTTTCAGTCTAGATACCTACTGAGATATTCATTTACTCTGCGAGATGTAACTACTTCTACTCGCTTTCGCTGTCGCCTTTTAGAGCGTAGTAGTTTACTCCACTGTCAAGGCGATCGGATTGCAATTTTCAAGGACAGCTGGACATCCAACATAGCTCTGGCATCCTTCACAACAATGTCAAAGCTGATTTAGTAGTAAAAAAACTCTATACGCCCTGGTAATCGGGAGGTTCCCGGAAATGAGGTTGCTGATGTGTTAGCAAGAAGAGCCTCAATCGAGAACCGAATGTTATAGCCAGTAGAAGTTATGTACGGGAAATTTATTTCAAAATCTTCAGAAATCGAGCCATTGGTGGTGCATGGCATCTGAATGCTATATACCACTATGTACTTAGGCTAAAGATCCTGGTATAACTAAAAGTCTAGAAGAACACGCAACTTGTTAGAGAAACCAAGACCAGCCGTAGAGAGGCCATTCGCATTTTTTTTAATGTTGTATTGAATTCATTTTATTTATACTAACTATTATTTATACTATTCCGAAAATAGAAATTGAACTGGAGACAAATATTACTTAAACGTAACTCATTTAGCTTTTTTATTAGAAGCTTTTATGTATGTAATCACAACTTTCAGACAGTTTTTAATCAACATCGCGATACTCTACAGACTTAAAACTTCAAATGTAGCTCATGGCAATGTAATGTGAAAGATGAATAATCCCCTAGGTGGCGCAAGTTTCGAGATATTTGAAAAACCCGTGTTTATGGCCCGATATGGTTCGTATTTGGAATGTATATTACCAACATGAAAGGGAATAACTTCACAAACAAATTTACCCGATAGGTGGCGCGGGGGTCGATTTTTTTTATTAACCACTAACAAAAGCTGGTCTTTAAAAAATTGCTTAAAAAGTTTTCAGTGTTCACAATAATCGCTTAATACATCTTAACTTTAAAGCGTACAAAAATTATTACACGCTCACTTAACCAACCGTCGAAGCGTCCAACTAACCAACCAACCATTCAAGCAATGCAGCGGATGGCGGCAAATACCGCCTATAAAAGACTGTTAAGGCAACAGTGTGCGCAGCTTAATAACAGCATTAACTCTTTTGAGAAACTGTCACTCACATTTAAAGTCTGTCCACCGTCGACTGCCGCACTGTCGGTGCTGAGCAGTTCATGCTGTCATGACATTTTAACTTCCATATTTCTTCTGAACAATCGCTTTAGTTTTGGTTTCGCCGCTGCAGTCGACACTGTTACTGCGCAGTTTTTTAGCTGCAATAAGCCCACATTCGTAGCACTAAACCGATAGTTAGGCCCCACTCCGCAGTTATTTTTTTTATAACCACTTACTTTACAACTGCGACATAAGCACTTAAGTTTCATTTGTTGCGTTATATTATGCCATTCTTTTATTGTTTTGCTGGCTATGCGGACTTTGATGGTTGGTGTGGTTGAGATGGCTCACTACAGAGGAGCCGCCGACTTTTTATGCTTTAACGCTTAACGCTTTTTAAACCGCACATGTCAATGCGCTTGCAGTTGGTCATTTTCCATCAGATTTTGTAAAAATAACTAGATAAGCACATGGGCCTTGGTGTCTTTCCACAAGTCTCGGTTGATTTAGGATATTAGTCGGCGTAATCATTTATGTTTAACAAAATAGGTCTTAGGTAAGCTAAAAAAAGTTTCAGTTATATACGCATGAAATCAAGGAAGACCTTTAGGTTAAGCTAGAGAATTTAGTTCGATTAAAAATAAAATACATGGCCAAATACCAAAGTAATGAGAGCAACATGATGTCATAACTAGACAATAGGGGTATTCACGATACGGTGCATACTGTCTAGCATGGTGCATAGATGGCAAAATTTCTTGAATCTCCCAGATTTCGATAGTTTTTAGAATTTTGGAAGTTATCCTAAAAATAAGAAATCTCCATGATAAAAACATAACAAGGTAAAACCATTGAGAGGCAGTTTGACGTTCGCCAGCAATAGAATTTAAAAATTCAAAGCTCAAACTCACACACACATTCCCATTTTCAATCTCAAACAATAACAATTGTGAACAATTTCGTTTTTTTATTCTCAATTTTATATAATTTTATAATGCTGGCAAACGTCAGAAGAAAATCATGGCCGACGAATTGAGATAATGAATTTACCTTATAATGTTTTTATCATGGAATTCTCAAGAAATTTAATAATTTCATAAGACAAAAAATTTTGCAATTTTTGTGATTTTTTAAACCTGCGAAAATATTCAAACTTGCTGTGGCTTTCAACTATGTAAAATAGTACAAATTCGGATATACAACAAAAAAAGTAAACATTGATAATTAAGTAATTTGAAAATTCAGTGAATTCGAAGAACATTGTTTTAAAACTGGTACTCGTTCCAAAAGGGGTATTTTTACATTAATGATAAAAAGATAATTTTTTAATTCTCTCGGCACACGCACAACCCAGTTAATTGCACTGCTTTATTTTTAATATAGGGATGAGGGGCCAAGCAAAGATTACCAAAAACTCATGAAATAGAACGAAGCAAGAAAAAAACTATCAGTATTTTCTTTAAGTTTTCCTGAAAATTACAATGGCTGGGTATTGGACCAAACCAATTTTTTTTAAGAGATTGAGTCATAATTAAAAAAGTAATTTCTCCGTTTTTCGAAGTTAGCTTCCAAAATTAAACTATGGGCCTTCGACGCTCGAAATTGGACCTTTGGTAAAAATTATTTTTAATTACTGTATGTAAACAACTAAAAGAAGTAAAACCATAGTCGTGGTACGCCTTTTGCTCTTATATAAACGGTATATAACTTTTTTTTGTGCAAGCTTGTATATATATAGAGGAATTGTTTAACTTCCTTCTTAACATAAATGGGAAGTTTCAATCAATTGCAATTTAATATTATTTTAGTCGATTGACAAAGGCCACACAATGAGATATCAACGAATATTCGGAAAATTTAGTTTATACGAAAAACTCATAAATTCATGAATATGTAATGGATACTTACCATCACAGACTGCAGCGTCTTTTGTTTACAGGAACTGTTTCACAATAATAAGATCCACAGCAGGGTTACCCCTTTGGTAAATTATTACCAAAATTGGTAGACAAAATGTGAGTTGGTAAAAAGGTAAATTTTTTCTCATTTTGGTAGATTTTTGTTAAAGTATTTTGATTGAAAACAAATATTTTTTTGGTTATACTAAAATTCCAAAATTATTCTAAAAATTCTGAGTAAAAAGTTCGAAATTTAGACGAAATAATTTGAATTTTTCTAAATGTTGTAAATAGCTTGAATCCTTGTTTTTTATGGTTTTGGTTAAAGCGCAAACAATATTCTTATATAAAAAAATAGCACACGAAATTTTACATGAAAAACATACTACATATTAAAAAATACATAACGCTTTTTTGAGTCACTGTATTTGTCTATTATAACTCCATTTGAAGTTTTTTTAAATGATGAAGTTTCGTTGTTGCCTTTAGTTTCATCACTTTCGTTTTGGTTGAAGAAAACCGAGACGACGCCATTAATATGATCTCAAAAACCACATCATTAGTTAAATAAAAAGTTCCTTAATAAACAATTTTAATTTGTATTGTAATAACTCGTAAAACAACTAATAAAGGTTATTGGTACGTATTTTCCAGATTTGGTAGATTTTTTTCAAGTGGATGGTAAGTACCTTTTTATGGCAGTGGCAACCCTGATCCACAGTACAAAACAAATCACAATTTGACAATCTACAGTGTTTTTCAATCAGCTGTAAGTTTTGCAATATCTGGGGAAACTTTGCGAATAAACTGTGAGGAATGTACTAATTGATTAGTTCACAGATGGAGCTGAATTTATTTCCAAGATTTATCCACTGAGTTGTGCGTCTTTCAAAATTTAACGCTTCTTGATGAAGGCCTACCCAAACAACATGATACTTCGAGCTTAGCATACAGCTAAAATTTCAAACTCAAGTGAAATTTGACATACTTTTTCCATGAACTAAAATTTTCAAAAGCATCCATTCATTATAGGTTTGTTCCACAAGCTACTTGTAGAAAAACTCGAGCAAAGTTCAAACTGTCAGCGTATATCAAATAAACTCGAATGCTGTAAATACATAAAGGGCTGGTGATGTGTGGCAATATTTGCAGTTTCGTTCCACAACCCTATCGTGCACGGCATGTAATTTTTAACCGACTTCCAAAAAGGAGGAGGTTATCAGTTCGTCGGAATATTTATTTATTTTTTATTTATTTATTTTTATGTATGTTACCGCATAACTTTGGACCACGTCAACCGATTTCGATAATTCTTTTTTTTGCATCGGAAAGGTAGTGTCTCAGAGGTGGTCCCATACTAATCTGGTTGAGATCCGATCAGTGGATCATGAGATATATATATATATTTTTTTTTTAATATGGGAGTTGAAGTCGGTTTTTTTTGCTAAAAATTACTTGTTTAATGAAAGCGTCAGGGCAATACAATAGAATTTTTTTATACAAATTCTTTCACAATATACTTTACAACGAGGCAAATCTTTTTAGTACAATTTTGTGATGAATACTAAAAATATATAGCTCTGAAAATTCACAGCGGGAAATTTTTTTATTCGGTTTTTTTTGACCTTTTCGAATTTGCATTTGTAACTTTTGAGAAAGTGTTAAAAATGTATTGAGCGAACTATTATAACATACCACAAGGTGTGCTATCAGCTTCCCATTCAATTTTGGATACTAAATCTTGAAACAAAATGTCGAAATCAGCTTCAATAAAAGCAGTATCTTCGATAACACTGGATCACATTTTTTGTTGTTCACCCGATGCCACTATCCAATTTCTATATGGTATCGCTCAGTGACTCCGAAAATCAAGTTAATTTTTTCTCTATGGATAACTTTCTGAGATATTTGCAATTTACCGTTATTCAGCTTAGAAAAGAGTGGTTAAACGCGTATATCTTTCGAACTAATTGAACAGTTGTAATACGAAGTAAAGCTAATCAAATTCTCCATAAAACGTATATACATCACTCTTCGACACGCCTGAGAGTATCTGAAAAACTAATTAATAATTCCAGATTTTTTGCTTTCTTTATGAAAAAAATTAAATAATTCAAATTTTAACAGAGGAATAATAAAAAATTAGGATTTTTCTGTAAATTTTTTTATTTTGTATGAAAGCCTGTTTTTTTACAAAAAAAATGAAGCTACCAATGAAGAAAATCAATGGATAAATAAGAAAGGAATGAGTGGTGAAA
The DNA here is from genome assembly GCF_001687245.7 of Rhagoletis zephyria. NCBI lineage: Eukaryota > Metazoa > Arthropoda > Insecta > Diptera > Tephritidae > Rhagoletis > Rhagoletis zephyria. The sequence goes on from NW_016157879.1 coordinate 53,541, forward strand.
TAAAAATGCGCAAGGATTTTTTGTATAAAATATGAGCAGAAAAGAGTGTTACTCAGGTGTACACGGCGTATGAGTAGCATTTTTTCCTGCGCATTTTTCATACAAAAAATCTTTGGGCCTGGAATTATTAATTAAGCTATCAGACCTATAAAGTCTATCGAACGGGCTACAAAACTGAATACTCAAAATATTTCAAAAATATTTAAATAAAAAGCTCGTGACTTTTACGAAACTTTGTTGATTTTTGTTTAACGCTGCACAAAAATTGGACCTTGGATTTATACGGTTTTTGTTAAAGCATAAACATAATTTACTTTTTACAGGTATATTGCGAAGTAACTGGCACCAATGTGTTTAAAAAATTTATATGAACAAATAACAAAATCGTCATAAGCGGGACACAGAAAATTTCGCTACTACACTCAGTAGCCGATAGCCAGTAGCCAGTACAGAGTTGCCAAACATGGGCTTTTCCTACCAAAACTGATAGGTTTTTTTCCATTTGATAGGTTCCGCGACAATAATAGTTATTTTCGAAAATACAAAATATGTACATATCTCCAAACATTTTAGAAACCTTTTTTACACGAATATTTCATCAGTGCCTTCGTATAACGGCGACGGTAAAGATGTAAATAAACATACCTGATTCGTATGTATATCCAAGTTAGTTTCAATTGAAATCAACTAGAAACTACATATCTTTGTACATATGTACATACATGTCCTGAAGACTGGTGAACTGAAAAGGCTTGTTGATAAACTCAGAAAAGTCCACCGTTGTCCACCTGACAGAGACTTCATGGTAAGACTTGGCGAACATCACCAAAACTAACCTATTGTTCTTTCAATAAGGTAGTAAAACCCGTTGTTACTTATGCGCAATCTGCGCCGGCTGGTCCGCGTAGCCATCACAGGAGATATGGGCACCTGTCCAACGGATGCCCTTTTTGTCATTACAAGCATTCCTCGTTTGTCCATTCTGTTTGAAAAAGAGGCTGCTAGAGCGCCCTACGACTGCTCAAAATAATCAGCAAGAAAGTTGCAGATCCTCGGGTCATTCTAAGGGCAGGTTCTAAAGACATTCCTGGATAATCCCGGCAAACCCTACAAAAGGACTGCTGTCAACTATGATTGACGAAGGGTCCCAAGTTTGGTATACCGACGGATCAAAGATGGACGACGAGAGTACTGGGGCAGACGTATTTGGACCAAGATTCAGAAAAAGTCTCCCAATTTTCACATACCCAACTATATTCCAGCCTGAAGTCTTTGCAATCTAGGTCTGTGTAGGAGGACAAAAAAAATGCCCACAATAGCGTAATGCTGGGGTGGGTTCCGGGACATGAAGGGTTTGAAGGCAACGAAAGGGCTGACTGTCTCCAAAGCCTGGAGCCCAAGTGCGCTTGCATGGTCCATAGCCGGTGGTGGGGGAAACCCCAGAGCATATTCCATGTGACTGCCCACGTATCATAAATACCAGACTGATACACCTTAGGGAACGATTGTCTTTTTTATCCAAAATTTGAAACATGGCGCCTGCACAGTGCATAACTTCTTAAATAGCCTAAGATTGATATAGGGTTAAGAACAATGGATCTTCTTAGGTCCCAGCGCGAGTATCCCCGACGTAATAATAATAATGTTCATGGCATACTGGAGCATGTATACGATTAGTCTGATATTGGGCTGGCGAAAGCAGTATTCCGCCACTTTAGTATGTGAGGGTGACACCTCACAGAAATGGCTGGTGGGCTAATGCTGCAATCGCCTCCGTCTCGTTAAAACCCTGGCAGGTCTTCAAGTACGTTCAATACACGTCGCCATTTAGTTGGCCGCACAGGTCCAGTTGAGATTTACTCCTGGTTTTGCGCTGTCTTGGCTCTGAACACAATATCCCATAAGGACTTGTGTCAACCCTCGCGATGGCCTGCTCCTTTGAGAGAAGGGAACTTCGGGACACTTAAAAGCGACTGTGCTACGTGTGGAGATAGCAGCTTGAAGCGGAGACCCAATTGATTGCAAATGATTAAAACAAAACCAGTAAATGAAACCAACGTCGATGTTACGGAGGAAGAATGCAGCGCATTCAGGAAGAGCAGTAGAGTCGTACGCTCCCCGCCACAAACTCCTCTGCAGGCAAATGCCGGCACCACGAGCACGGAGAAAGCCGCCGGCGTGGCGCAGAAGGCTACACCTTGCCAAACGGCAACTCCCGGCAGCCGGGATAGTCGTCTTCAAACGCCGGCTGCTGCAAACAGCGACAAGCATGTCACCGCAAGCTTGGGAACTTGCGAAGGCAATGAAGATGAGCAATTGGCCCAGATTCGGCTCGTCCTGAAGAAGATGCAGAGCGCTGTGTCTAAGCAAAAGAATGTGTCCATGGACATAAAAACAGGTATGGCCCAAATCGAGGAGAGCTTAAATATATTAAGCTACCTCCGAGAGCAGCGCCGGAAGGGGCCTACCCTTTCCGAGCTGCGGAAGGCTGGCCCTGGCTCGCAAAAGAGAGGTCGAACTCGATCCGACTCCCCTACAGGCGAGCCGGAAAAGAAGAAAAATACTACTGCTAATAATAATAATAGTAGTAAAAACATTATTATTAATAATCCTAATAATAATGGCAATAATAACAACAATGCACAGAAAACCGTACCAGACAATCAATGGAAAACGGTTGGAAAAAGCAGAAAGCCCAAGCCAGGGCCAGCGCCAGGTGAACCCTTGGTCAATAAGGGCGAGGCGACCAGCCGCAAAAAAAAGAAGAGGGTGAGAAAAAAGAAGAGTCTCGCCAAATTAATAATTAAGCCAGCTGAAGGCAAAACCTATGCAGAGGTGCTGGGAACGATACGCGGTAAGCTCCAACCCGAGAAGACGGAGACCGTAATTCGATCTGTTCGGAAAACCCGCGAAGGCGGCGTGCTCATCGAAATGGAGCGCTGTGGCAACCACACAGCATTTAAGGAAAATGTGTGCACTGCCATTGGCCAGCTTGGAGACGCCCGTATTCTCACTAGACGTTTACGTCTAGAAGTTCTGGGCATGGACTGCCTAACCACGGCCCCAGAAGTGGAGAACGCTATACGCGGGGAGTTAGGAGACAAGATGAATGGCCAACTTCGCGTCTCTCTCCTCGCTGTAAACTCGCGAGAACAAAGAATGGCCGTGGTGGAAATCGATGAACTGCCAGGCCGGACTCTTATTGAAAAGGGGAAGCTGCGAGTAGGTTGGATTATCTGCCGCGTCCGAGAGCGCGCGGATGTCCAAAGGTGTTTCCGCTGTCTGGGGTATGGCCACAAAAAGGCGGCATGCAAAGGCCCAGACAGAAGCAGTTCATGCTGGAAATGTGGTCAGCAGGGCCACATAGCCTCTGCGTGTAAAGAAAGCCCAAGCTGCTACCTGTGCTCGGCAGGAGATGGACAGAAAAATTCCCATCACCTGCCCGGGTCGGGAGCGTGCAAGGCCTTCAGGGATGCCCTTGCTGAGGCTAAGACAAAGCTTGGGAGAATATGATTAAATTTATACAAGGCAATATGAACAGGAGTAGGGTAGCTGATGACCTGCTGGACCAATTGGTTCTTGAACAAAGAGCAGACGCTGTCATCATCAGTGAACCCTATAGAACAAAAGAAACCTGGCATGTTGACCAATCAGGCTCGGCCGCGATATGGATTGCTAACCCCAACCATCGCGCAGAGAGCAGCGGGGTAGGACGCTGCTACGTCTGGGTTAAAATGGCGCAAATCACTGTGGTGAGCTGCTACCTGTCTCCAAACGACACAGTCCCTGTCTTCAGGGGAAAGCTCGAAGACCTTGAAGACGAATTGCGCGATATAACCGGCCACATAATTGTTGCTGGAGATTTCAACGCAAGAGGCGTGGAATGGGGTATGCCCCAAACAAACACCAGGGGAAGACTGGTCCTTGAAATGGCAGCCCGCATTGGCCTGACCATCCTCAACACCGGAACGACCCCTACATATCGAAGGCCGGGTTTTGGATACTCTATCCCCGACATAACCCTGGTCTCAGAAAGCCTTCTCCGAAGGGCTGACGGATGGAGAGTGATGGAAGACCTGAGTGGTAGCGACCACAACTACATCACCTTCCAAGTCACTGACATCACGCGAGGGCAAACACGTAGTATCCCTCGCAGGAAACCAGGATGGAACCCGTCTAGGGTCGATGTTCGCAAGTTCGATACGTCACTCCTAGCAGATTCCCAAGGCATTTCACCCACAACGGGAGAGATCCACAACAGGGAGTCTTGTACTAAGCTGGTCGAAGAAACTATGCGCTGCATTCACCGGGCATGCAAAGCCTCAATGCCACAGAGGAGAGCATGGTCAGGTAAAAAGCAGGTATACTGGTGGAATGACCGAATTGCTGAGCTGCGAAGGGCCTGCCATAGAATGCGGAGACTCGCAACGCGCGCTCGTGGTAGACCCGAGGCGCTGACCAGAGCAGCAGCCTACAAAAGCGCAAAGAAAGCACTTGGGGCCGAGATACAGAAGAGCAAACGGAACTGCTGGAAAGCGCTATGCGACGAAGTGGATCGCGATCCCTGGGGCCAGGGATACAAAATAGTGATGAAAAAGTTCCATACATCATCACAGGCGATGGATGAGGCCCGAGTTAAGAATATAGTGGATGCGCTATTTCCCACACACCCACTAAGAGCCGACACAGTGTTCGTCGAGGAGCAAGCCGAGGCACCACTGTTTTCGACAGACGAGCTGAAGCTAGCCCTGCGAAGCATGAAAGCCGGCAAGGCTCCAGGCCCAGATGGCATACCAGCGGAGGCAATCAGGTTAGCAGCGGAAACGAGCCCTGATCTTCTGCTTAACATGTACAACAGCTGCCTTAGGGCCCGGGTTTTCCCAAGCCAATGGAAGAAGGCGAGACTGGTGCTTATACCCAAGGGCAAAGGGGACCCAAACTCTCCTTCATCCTTCCGGCCACTCTGCATGCTAGACACAGCAGGCAAAATGATGGAGAGTCTGCTCAAAATACGCTTGACGTCAGCCATAGAAAGCGAGGGAGGCCTTTCACCCCGACAACATGGCTTCAGGAAGGGACACTCAACTATAGGAGCAATTGGCGAAGTAGTCGAGGCGGTACATAAGGCCGAAGAAGCCTGCCACCAGGCGCGGCCAATAGTGCTGCTAGTCACACTGGACGTCAAGAACGCCTTCAACTCGGCAAGATGGGACGATATGCTGGAGGCCTTGGAACGGTCATTCAAGGTTCCAACATACTTGCTAGATATGATCCGGGACTACCTCAGAGACCGTTGGCTTTTGTACGACACAACACAAGGTCAGAGAAAGAGACGTATAACCGGCGGAGCGGCACAGGGGTCTGTACTTGGCCCGGACCTCTGGAACGCCACGTATGACAGTCTGTTGCGCACGGAAATGCCGGAGAGCGCCTTCCTTGTCGCCTTCGCGGACGACGTGGCAGCCGTCATAACAGCAAGAAATGTCCAGCTAGCACAGCTCAAGCTAAACCAGGTCATGCGCAACGTCAGTGGATGGATGAGCGATCACGGTCTGCAATTGGCTACAGCCAAAACGGAGATCGTGCTCCTCACCAGGAAACGGATCCCAACAATTATAAATATAATGGTCGGACCTCAACCCGTGACGACTTCTAGGTCTACAAAATACCTAGGGGTGAAGCTTGACAGCAAACTCACATTCTGGGAACACATCCATGGAGTATGTGAAAAAGCTGCGCAGAGCACGGCGGCTCTAAGCCGGCTGATGGCAAACGTGGGCGGCCCGAAGCCATGCCGCAGGAAGCTTCTGATGACAGCGGTCCAATCGGTGCTCCTGTACGGGGCAGAAATATGGGCTGACGCATTGAAAGTCAAAAAATACCGGGTTCAAATGTCTTCGGTACAGCGCAGAGGGGCACTACGCATTGCTTCTGCATACCGTACAGTGTCCGCGGACGCGGTTCTAGTTATTTCTGGCGTCATGCCAATTGAGCTACTTGCTTACGAGCGAAAAGAGATTTACAATCTCAGTGCCGAGATAGGTCGAGCAGCTGCCGCGGCAAGGGCGCGCGAGCAACTGATCCAGCAGTGGCAACAAAACTGGAACGCGAGCACAAAAGGTCGATGGACACACTCCCTGATAGCCGACCTTCAAACATGGCTGAACAGACCACATGGGGAAGTCGATTTCTACCTGACGCAATTCCTCACCGGTCATGGTTACTTCCGAGAATATCTTCATAGAATGGGAAGGGTGGACTCACCGTTCTGTCACTACTGTGGAAACGTCGAAGATAACGTGTACCACACATTCTTCACCTGCGAACACTTCTTGATTTCGCGCAGAATGTTGGAAGAAAGACACGGAGACATTACTCCGGACAACATAGTTGGGATAATGATTTCCAGCGCAGAAAAGTGGGAAGCAGTTGCGAGATACGTGAAATTCGTACTCCGCTGCAAACGAGAGGACGGTTGTCTACTGAGGACACCCGAATGAAACGCCCCTACAAAAGAGCAGCCCCAAGGCTCTAACAGCGCGCTCCTGCATCTGAAGACATGCAGAATTGCGGTGCCAGATGCGGGATTCTTGCGCGGGCGGTGGGAGTTTGGGTTTTAGTGGGTAGCCCAACACGCTTCGGTGGGAGTCCCACACTCGGGGAAGGTAGTATAGAGACTAGCGCCCCCGGCCAGTGCATAAAGCATTTCCCTCTCCTACGAAAAAAAAAATAAAAATAATAATAATAATAATAATAATAACATTTATGTGTAAAGAGAAAAACATGTGTGTAAGTCTGTGTAGTAAAATTAATTGTTGTGTTTTAGTTTAACTTAATTTTATGTTATCTACATTTTTAATCAACTTGGCATTGGATAAACAATTTAAAAACTTCAAAAATTTTTGGTAGGTTTTGGTTGGTCTTGATAGGAAATTTCGATAGGAAAAAATTTGTTCGTTGCAACACTGAGCCAGTAACCATACGTGCTGCGGATTTTAGTATATGGTTGCCCATCGGTTATCAGTCGCCATGCATAATATGGCCATAAGTACATATATTCAGTTAGGACACCACTGAATATAGTATACCTGTGTATAGTATAAACAGGAGCCGTTATAGGCCGCTTTATAAAATATTTTAAAAATTATAACTTTAAATATCAGCTTATTTACGTATTCATATAAATTTTAACGCCCATTTGAGCCCACTTGGTACCCGAAAGCAGAGCAGCATAGCAGCGCACAGTGCGGCCGAAATCCAAATTGCGAACAAAATTCGAAGCTTTGAAATAATGATTTGAAATTTCGTACCAGGGGGTTTTCGGGGTCACTAATTACTAATCCACTGTCAGAATTGCAAAATTCAAAATGGCGGATCCAGTATGGCATCTGGTAAATTTCGAGCTTTTTAAGTAGACTTATTGGAAAGATTTTGAGTATGCAGTTTTATAGCCCATGCAATTTTAGTGTAAAAAGTCCAAGTTTGAAGCAGCTAGGACTTACTGTTGATTTTTGAAATTTTTTTTGTTGATGGTACCAGTCATTTTCTTCTATACGAAGTATATTCGATGATATGAAGAAAATGAGCAACACCTTCCACAAAAAAAATTTCAAAAATCAACCGTAAGTCTGAGCTACTTTCAGCCTGACTTTGTTATACTCAAGTTAAATGAGCTACAAAACTGCATACTCAAAATCTTTCTGTGAAATCTAATTAAAAAGCTGGACATTATAACATACAGGTGAAACTAATATGTATAAGCGTGTAAAAAAAAAAAAATGTATATATATAAGAGGCAGAGATGGGCATCTGAGTTTTGTTTTATTCTGTAGCTAATACTTTCCTACGTAAACTCTAAAAGGTTTAAAAGCAGCATGCGACAGCGTTTTGTTTCTGTTGCGTTTAACAACTCAAATTTTGTTTAAAACTAAACGAAAAAATACCTTTACATTTTTAATCCTTAAAAATTTGTGGTAAGTATTAGTTTTCACAAGTTTTTCAATGTATTTTACTAACCTTCGGACGTATAATCAATTTGGTTTTGTTTGATTACCTATTCTCTAACTACTTTTATACGTTAATATAGGTGAAACTAATATGTATAATCGTGTAAAAAAAAATATATATGTATATATATAAGAGGCAGAGATGGGCATCTGAGTTTTGTTTTATTCTGTAGCTAATACTTTCCTACGTAAACTCTAAAAGGTTTAAAAGCAGCATGCGACAGCGTTTTGTTTCTGTTGCGTTTAACAACTCAAATTTTGTTTAAAACTAAACGAAAAAATACCTTTACATTTTTAATCCTTAAAAATTTGTGGTAAGTATTAGTTTTCACAAGTTTTTCAATGTATTTTACTAACCTTCGGACGTATAATCAATTTGGTTTTGTTTGATTACCTATTCTCTAACTACTTTTATACGTTAATAACTTTTCGCTTTTTATTACAATAATGTTGTGCTTGGGAGAAGGTCACACTACAAATGAATATAAAGAGAGGCCTTAGGGCAAAGGTCGTTACAGTGAACAGTTTTCGCTTCTTAGGTGATCCCTTTAGCCAACTCAATGTAAAAAAAGGGCTATCTAGAATCTTTATTTTCTCGAATTTTGGCCGCAGTTTTGGGATTCGGCCGCACTGTGCAGCGGCAGCAGTTAATATGCCTCATCCATCAACGCTAATTACCCTAAATTAATTAAAGTAAATAAATTCAGGAGTCATAAAGCGTTAACAGCGCAAACAAATAAAGCAGCCGTCGGCTTAAGAATTTGTCATTTGATATTAAATACCGTAATTAAAGAGCCGACTGGCAAACGCGCAGTGCGCCATTTGCGATGAAGGCAACAAAATAAATTGGAGCAACAAAAATTACAAGCCATGGGACAGCAAAGATAATGAAGTAGGTACCAGTGAATACTTATATGTATGTATATACATATATGTATGTTGTATGGTACTTAGGTTTGTATGAGGTGATTGAAAAGATGGTTGGGGGGAGATATTGCGACAATAGGGTAATATATTAGTTCACTTGCTATCGCTGCTGCTGTTGCTTCTCGACATTTATTTATTTGCCTTCGCAGTGTTTGTAGAAAGCTTCTAATGCCGGCATGTACATTTTTCAAGCGCATGTCGCATGCTTGAAGATGCCAGCCATCATCCGAAAAATAAAGTGCTTGTAATGTATCTTCATAAACAGTATATTTACATAAGAATGTACATGGATAAATATTTACTTGAACCCTAGTGTTTATGTAGGTGTGTATACACCACCTCAGCAGTGTTTGCTCAAATGACGTGGAGAACTGGCGCACAAGTACTTACACAAAAATTTTTCGTGGTTTCTTGAGGCCTCCATTGCTTTGCTTACGTACTGGCCGAGCGCACCTCCGTCACACGTGTTCCCCGCACAACAAACGGGACATGCATACTATATAGTAGAACGTGACGCTGGCGAGTCTAAATTTAGATGCTGCTATTGTGTACTTTTATTGCTGGAATTTGCAAACAAATTACTTAAGAGGCGACAACTGGGCAGACTGCTAATATGCTTGCGCCACGAAAATTTTCGTTTCATTCTTTTGCCTTTAGCTGATAAACGTTTAATGCCCATCAACAGAATAAAATGCACTACTTGTTCGTTAAACGCCAATTTTGATACATCTTGTTTGTTTAAAGTTTTAGTTTGTGGAAAAATTTCTTTAAATTATAATTTAGCTTCCTTCAGTTGTTTATTTTAGAAATTCCTTTTAATGCCAATTGAGTCTTAATTACGTTTAGTTATCGCTTCCGTAAGTACCTATCCTGCAGTGAAAGGTACTAGTGGTGAACTAGAATGGTACCAGATTGCGTTTCAGCCCGAATAGTTCACGTTCTATCCTTTTTCAATGATAGCCACTGGTATTTTTAATATGTTGGTTTCCTAAGAGATGTCAATTGTCTGGTTATGTATTAGTAGAAATATTAGAATACAAGATTGCAATCAGATATGTAGGATTTTTGAGAATGACGTTTGTATGACGTCACACTGGTGCAGTTGCGAGAGAGAAATGTCAAAACGCGAGCAAGTATGCAAGAAGAAGAAATGTTGCAAGAAAAACGTAAACAAGCTGCACAAGTGGGATGTTTTACAAACAGCCATTCTGTCGAATTCACTGAGAGCGGAATATCTTACGAGATCTTGGTTCACTAAGTGTACTCAGTTGACACGATTATCTGCCAAAACATCCCCCTTTCCCTGAAAAAATAAATATGAACATACACATGTCATTTTGCTAAAAGCGCTGCAACATTCGCAATAGCCGACAGAGCAGATAACTAGTATGCCATCCCTGAAGTCTGAGGTTCAAGCCCTCGAACAGGGATCTTTTCTTTCTTTTTTTTTAATGCATTTGAATTTAATTTTTTATTGTATGTAATTATAAAAATGTGCTTTTTTAAACAGAAAAATATTTTTTTTAATTCCATTTATTTTTTATAGTACAAGTATACGGTAATCAATTTAAAAATGTTTTAAATTAAAAAAAAAACACTTAAAACATAATTAGATGTCGGAATCTTTATTATTACTCTTACATTTACGTTTTAAAAATGTGTTCATTCAAATTTTGGCCGCGGACAGAATATACGAGCGCTGCCGCACCTTTTCGCACAGCACATTTGGTTTCAGAAAGTTATCGTTTGAAATCAAACCTTTGGATTTTTTCTTTGGGGCTACGTGAAGTCAGAAGTCTTTGTCAATAAACCAGCTATTATTAAAAACTTGGAAGCCAACATTACTCGCGTAATAATGGAAAGAATAATTGAAATTTGGACCTTCTCAACCGACCCCCTACAGAATAGTCGCAGCCAACAATTGAATGAAATTGTTTAAACAAAGTAGATATCAGAGAATATTCTTTCGGAAAGTAATAAAGATTCCGACGTCCAGTTCTATTTTAGTGTTTTATTATAAATTAAAAAAAAGGTTAAATAGATGGATCGCCTTATTACTAGTTACATACTATTTCGCAAATCAAATGAGATTTTAAAATTTATAATGGAAATAATTATATATATACTGACTTACATCGATTTTAATTAAAGAAATTTAACCACATCCAAGCGCATTTGAACCTGCTATCTCAGAACCGGAACCTTCACACAACGCGATAGCCGTCATTTTTATTGAAAGCAATTATTTCGTTTTATTTTTGACTTTGACAATTCAAAGGCAGAAGTCGCTGATCGCATAAGTTGTTCGAAAATGTGGAACCGGTAGGCCACCGCTTTAGCTCATACTAGTTAATGAACTGGTATTTTTACTGACTGATTTGCCTTTCCACTCCAGGGTAGTTATGAGTACATACGAACATACGTATGCCAATCACTTACAGGAAAATCATGAAATACAAGTTCTGATTCACACATGGCACTGCAAGTGGTTTCGAAAAGTCTCTGAAACCGTTTGTAAAACAATCGCAGAAGCGATCGCACTATGCATGTAAGGAGACTTTCGCGGTAGTTTTGCCCATTCGCAGTTATAACCCAGAAATAACGCTTGACCTAGTAACTAAATGTGCCAGACAATATCGATAGCTGAGTGGAAGATCGACCTATATTGACAGGCAGTTCGAAAACGCCCTATACCAGAAAACTTTTCAAGAAAACCCCACTCTAGATTTGAGGGTAGAATGCCCTATTTCAAAATTTTATTGAAAAACACTCTATCTCAGAATTTGGTTGAAGAACGGCCTTTCTCAGAACTCAGTTTAAAAACGCCCTGCAGGGACCTCCGAGTTTTATTTAAAAAAAAAAAAAACAATTTTCTTATCACAAAAGAAAACTTTATTGTTAAAATCAATAAAATAAATTATTTACATCTTTTAAAAGAACCGCCCTGGCCTGGAATCGGACCCTGGATCTACTGAATGAAAGCTTGCAGCTCTATCCTTTCGGCTATGACGATTTGCATACCTATGCTATTCTAAATACATTCTTTTGGCGCTTTCTTTTCTACAAAAAATAACAAAAGGTTGTACCTTATATTTTTATAGCCTTATTCATAAAAATATAATAGCTTTACAAAATTTGAAACTGAAAAATTTACGAAAACGTCAATTTATAAAGCTTCTTAAACCTACTTTATTTTTTATGAATAAGGCTATAAAAATATAAGGTACAACCATTACTTTACTTGTATTATTATATACATAATTCCATTTTTCATATTAAATCAATAAGAAATCTTGATGATGACATTTTTCCGTACCTTGGTCTTTCATACCGCTTCGCTTCAAAGCATTATTTTCAAGAATATAGTATACGCTATCCACTGCAATCTTCAGGCAAAGTTATTCTTTGCTTACTCCACTTTTCGATGGCGTTTGCCTCAGTGGGTCAGATACGTTGAGGTAGAACGCAGAAAGTTAAACAAATTAATATCCCACAAGTGTCTTTCCTTGGTCCTATGTTATTTAGTATTTTTGTGAAAGTTGTTTTTTTCGTTCGTGACTTGCCTGCTATGTCCATTTGGGCTAGTGAAAATTGTCTATATTTAAATGCGTCAAAGACTTATTTTACGGTGGTACGTGCACATCTTTCGGGCGTAGGACGGATGGTATTGAAAATGCGCAAAATCGGACAATAACAACGCCTACCTCCCATATAACTGCAATTTTCAGAAATACGAAAACTGCGATATTTCAGTTACTACTGAAAATTATTCACTCAAATACAAATTTACAATACAATGAAATACAAAATTACGATAATTTTTAGACGAAAAATAAGAATTTTATAAATTTTTGGAAAATGGGCGTAGCCACGCCCACTTATGGTTACATATGTATATCTTGGTAACCGCTGCACCAATTTCTTTTAAACTTGGCACAGTTGTTGGCCTTGGTACAGCATACTAAATGGCTGAACATTTTTAAAATCGGACAATAACCACGCCCACATTCCATATAACGGTAATTTAGAAAAATACGAAATGTTCGATAAATCGGTAAACACTAAAGCTAATTTATTCAAAATTGATGCCTGCAACAATTCTTTACCAGGAAATACAATTATGATAAAATTTTGGAAAATGGGCGTGGCACCGCCCACTTATGATCACAAATATGTATCTCGGTAACCGCTGTACCAATTTGTACCAAACTCGGTATGGTTATTGTGCTTGCCACATTAAAGTAAAATGTTGAAAATTAGTCAAATCGGACTAAAATTACGGTCGCTTTTCATATAACGCTAATTTTCAGAAATGCTTGAGGCTTCAATATTTCGAAATTTAAGAACGCTAACTTACTCAAAATTTATATTATATATAAGTTATATATAAGTTTATCCCATTATTTATAAATGAACGCTCTATCGAAGATATTTAAAAAAGGAGTAAAACCACCCCGGCTTACCATGTAGCGGTAGTTTTCGGAAAGGTGGAAAACATATATTTAATACTTGCGCCGGGTATTTAATGATCGGCTCCGTCAGAACTTAGACTTTCTTACTTGGTTACTTTAACTTTCTTGTTTGATATCCGATTTGCAAAATCTTTATTTCGCCGAAAGGGTCTCGCCCAGAACTATAATTGGTCATTAATCAATTTCGGTTTTAAAATCCGTTTTGATTTATTCCTTTTCTAACTAAAAATCAAAATCTAGGCATAGTATTTCCAAAATTAGTGAAGGTATAAATCAAAAGGGTTTTTAAACCCAAATTTTTAAAAGGCAAATTATAGTCCAAAGCAAGACCTTTTCGGCGACATAAACATTTTAAAAAATCGGATATCAAATGAGAAAGAAAAAGAATATGTTTACACCCAAAATTTTTTCTCGACATAAGAATTCAACTAAAACTGACATACGTTAAACTTTTTTTTGTGATACGCCTTAATGAGGACGAGTGGTTATTTTTACAACGCTTTTATCAACTTGCAATGTTGTGTGTCCAGAAACTTTCAATGTTGTGTGTCCGACACCATAAAACCTTTGCTTTGAAAAGCTCCTATAAAAAAGCATAGTGCATAGGGCGACATCTGTAGTGAATAGGGCGAGGTAGATGACATCTAGATGTCGCCCTATGTACTACGTTTGCTACAGCGGAAATAGACGACACGCCATTTCTTTAAATAAAATTAATTGGTGCTCGTTTGTATGTACATACATATGTAAATGCATGTGTGTGCACCTTTCTATTAATATCGTTGAATTATTTTAATATCTATTGCAAAATTTTATTCAGACAGGACTAAAAAGTAGAAAATAAATAATATAAAAAAAACTTTTTAATATACAACGCTTTTATAAATGGA
>NW_016157879.1:73008-86214 GCF_001687245.7 Rhagoletis zephyria
CTAAAAAGTAGAAAATAATATTTCTCAGTCCCATAGAATTTGTTTTGATAACTTTTGATTTTGAAATTTTAGCAAAAGTCATTATAAACGACCATACAACAATTTTCCTTAAAAGCATTAATATGAGATTGACCAACTTAGTCGGTATAGGTACTGACGGCGCTGCGAATTTGTGCGGTAAACATAACTCGTTATATACAAAGTTGAAAAAAGACTGTCCTACCTTAGTCTTGATTCGATGTGTATGCCATTCACTTGACAATGCAAGTTCAAAAGCTGCCGACAATTTGCCAGCACATGTTGAGTTCTTATGTAAAAATGTTTACAATTGGTTTAAAAAAGTGCTCTTCGAAATGCAAACTTTCAGCGTATTTATGAGCTTCTGAACAATGGCGTGGAATCAAAAAAGCAAAAAAAAATTTGTTAAACTTTGTGCTACGCGTTGGCTTAGCATGCACCATGCAGTGAAACGAATCCAATAGAACTGGTTTGAACTAAAAACATATTTTTCGCTTATTGTAGAAAAAGAGAAGTCTTATGTCGCTCGGTTATTGAAAGAAATGTTCAATGACAATTCAAATTACTTATATTTGACTATTTTAGAACCAGTTCTTCTAGAAATCAATCAAGTTAATTTGTCATTTCAAAATGACAATACTGATGCTGGTAAATCGTTGGAAGATTTGGAAAACTTGTTTTTTTTTATTTTCCAAAAAGTGATGACACCTTCGTTTGTCAAAACCAGGGATACAAATATTTTGATGAAAAATGTAGATAATGATTTAGCGTACTGTCTTCCTGAGGAAGCAAATTTTGGCACCCTTTATTATAAAATGAAAAGTTCATCGTTTATGATTTCCAGAGGTGATGCGGCTATCCTTGAAAAGAAAGCTTTCGAATACCTCAAAACTCTCTGTAAAGAAATTGCTAAACGTTTACCACTAAGTTTGAAGAATTTAAGGAAAATTCAAGTTTTTTCGCCAAAAATTTGTTTAAATCAAAATCGCCCTCAGTTCAAAGATTTACCTTTCCTTGAATTAAATATAGGAGATGAAAAAGTTTTGAGTCGAGTTGAAAATCAGTGGAATAAGTTACTCGCTGTAAACTGGACCACTGTTCCGAATGGGATGAACAGTTACCAGAGCAGTTATGATTTTTGGCCGATAGTGCATCAGTATGAAAATGCTGCCGTTCTGCCCGTGTTCAAGGAGTTGTCATCCTATGCTTTGAAAATATTGAGCCTTCCTACAAGCAACGCTCATGTCGAGAGAACATTCTCTGTATTAAATGCGATCAAGACTCAAGCGCGAAATAAATTGCAAATTAAAATGTTAAATTCGTTGCTACGTACGCGCCTTTATTTCTATGAAAGAAATATATGTTGCGATAAATTCCATCCATCGAACAGGATGATTAAGAATTTTAAGTATGACATAATTTATCCTAAGATAAATACAGAGGAAGAAAAACTTAAACAAAGAGAAACGGACGATACGTTTGAAACTGTAACTAATATTGATTTTCCTTGTATTTGTATAAGTAATTAATACAGAACAGGTAATAATAAGTAACCCGAAGTAGGAAGTTAAAAAAGTTTGTTCAAGTTTTTAATAATTTTATTTTATTTTGTTGCGATAATAAATATTTGTGCTATGCGCGAATAAACTTCTACAAAAAAAATCGTCTTTGAATTGCAATTTTATTTGAGTTTTTATGTTTGGTTTTGCTCAGAATTTTGTTGGCGACTAATCCGGCGATAATATAAATAAAATTTGGCGATTTTGGCGACTTTAAATTGAGAAACTGGCGATACCGCTTAAAAAAATACTGGCAACCCTGCCGCCTCACATGATAATGGATGGAAAAGGTTTTTCATAGCAGAAATACTTTCGGACGTTTCCCATTGCCTGTTAGAATAAAGATCAGGTCATAGCCTTCGTCTAGACCTGAAGGCTGTGTCGGAGCATGAGTAATATTTTTAGACGGTAAATCGATTTTATAGAAAACATTGAGCTTTGCACAAATACGACCTCCAAAACATAATTAAGCAGCTATTCGATGTAGTCAGGGGGATATGACAGGTATTTGTGAGGCACTGAGAACTATACGAATTTACATTTAGATAGCTAAATAAAGGATGTTAGCGCCCGCAGCACCTTAAATGCGATCATTCATTCAACTCCGCTTCATCGAATTGCCCTGAGCGGCCGTTATAGCAGCAGCAACACTCAAAAAAGCGAGTTCAGATATAAAGATTAATTCTAATTAGCACCTAAACGGAAACAATTCCTCCCGACCTGTGAAACAGCCCTCTATAACAGAACACGCACATCTGTGGAGTTGAGTATTCTTACATGGACTTTTATTTCCAAGACATTGGACTGGAATCAATTTCGGAATTGCAAGATTTAAACCATTTAATGAAATCGCTGCAGAGGCCATATAGGTAGAAATTAGACCACCGAAACAGCTCCTGCCAACGAAAGCGATTTGTATTCCATATAGTATAGTAACACATCGGGGTTCTGCTCGCCAACCGTTTCAACCCATACGCTGGGAATTTGCTATTACGTCATATGCGTATACTCAGAGATAGATAAATACATGGGCAAATCTAAAAAACAGGTAACCTCGGCGTTATTTAGCTATATTTTCACTGTTGGAAACTATATCAAGCTGGTTGCTTTTGTATATAACTCATTGACGCATACTTGAAGACTCCAAAAAAAATTTGAACCAATTTGCTGCATAACTTTTGAATTATATGTACATATGTGTTTAAATTAAAAAAAATAATGAAAGCAAGTGATTTTTTATGTAATTTTAAGAGGGGCAAACATAGTTATGTCATAACTTTTGAAGCACACCATATTCTGATTTGAACTTTAATGGACATTCAGCACTTATGTGTATACTTCATATGTAGTAGGTAAGAAAAGTGTGCATTCAAAATTAACGAAATGGCAAGTAACTCAATGTCTGTAACTTCACAATTTTTAAAATTTTCGGTGTATCGCGTATAGATTTTGAAGCATTTAATTTTAAGAACTTTTTAAGTATGTACAAACAATTACGAATAATTTGACACCAGCGTTGCCACTTTGGTAAATTATTACCAAAATTGGTAGAAAAAATTTGGCTTGGTAAAAAGGTAAATTTTGTTTCCTTTAGGTAGATTTTTGTTAAAGTATTTTGTTTGAAAAACAAATAAAGCTTTTCGTTCGCGCTTTATTTTACGTAGTTGCCTTTATATTATTAATTTCTGTAAAAAAGTGTAGTCTACTTTATGGCATTAGTTTTCGAAGGCGAACATATCGTGCTCTATTCAAAACTCATTTTACTGGAATCCTGAGGAGGTTTTTACTGCCTAATTATTTTAAATGATTTTTCAAATAAAAATAAATAAATGACAGTGATTACAAACTATGTTTGTTCGCAAAAAAATTCAAAAAATGAACGCTCGTTTTTATAATTTAATTAAATGAAAAAATAAACACAAAAGAGCGGAGGCAAAAAAAAGATGAATCAGTGGGAATTTCTGGCTGCACATTGTTGGTTATATGTACTGAAATTCAATGTATACACAAAAATGTCGTAAAATTCAGAGTAGAAAGTTCGAAATTTCGGCGCCAATTTGTGGAATTCTTCTTATTGTGGCATATAGCTTGAATCCTTGATTTTGGTTAAAGCGCAAATAATATTCTTATACAAAAAAATAACAAAAATTTTTAATTGAAAATCATTGTTAAAATTTGAAAAAAGCGGTTTTTGTCACTGCAAAAAAAAGATGAATCAGTGGGAATTTCTGGCTGCACATTGTTGGTTATATGTACTGAAATTCAATGTATACACAAAAATGTCGTAAAATTCAGAGTAGAAAGTTCGAAATTTCGGCGCCAATTTGTGGAATTCTTCTTATTGTGGCATATAGCTTGAATCCTTGATTTTGGTTAAAGCGCAAATAATATTCTTATACAAAAAAATAACAAAAATTTTTAATTGAAAATCATTGTTAAAATTTGAAAAAAGCGGTTTTTGTCACTGCAAAAAAAAGATGAATCAGTGGGAATTTCTGGCTGCACATTGTTGGTTATATGTACTGAAATTCAATGTATACACAAAAATGTCGTAAAATTCAGAGTAGAAAGTTCGAAATTTCGGCGCCAATTTGTGGAATTCTTCTTATTGTGGTATATAGCTTGAATCCTTGATTTTGGTTAAAGCGCAAATAATATTCTTATACAAAAAAATAACAAAAATTTGTAATTGAAAATCATTGTTAAAATTTTAAAAAAGCGGTTTTTGTCACTGTATTTGTCTATAATAACTCCAACTAAAATTTTGTCAAATGATGAAGTTTCATTGTTGCCTTTGTTTGTTGTTGTTGTTGTTGTTGTAGGAGCATACAAATTCCCCAAATAGTTTTTGGGCAGTATTGCGGGAGTGACAGTCCTTGGCCAGATATAAATCTGGGTCGTTCCGGTTACGTAGACCCGACTGCCTTAGTTTAATTATTTTCGCTTTTGGTTGAAGGAAACCGAATACCATATCCTTAGTTAAATAAAAGGTTCCTTAATAAAAAATTAAAATTTTTATTCAAATAATTAAAAAAAAGATAAAATCTATAGTTTTTATTAAATTTACTAAAAAAAGTTATTGGTAGATATTATCTGGATTTGGTAGATTTTTTTCGAGTGGATGGTAAGTATTTTGCGTCGTCAGTGGCAACCTTGTTTGACACCTTAGCAAGAGGTGTGCTTTCAGAATAAACCAACTAATTTTTATTCCAAAAATATCTTAATTGAAGGCACATTTGGAAGATACGTCGAAACGATCTAAATATTTTTATAAACACTAGTTCTTATAACGTTTCATACACCTGTAAAATGCTTACAAAAAATGTTCTCTAGAAGTGTGTAAAAACCCTGATTTACTACTTTTAATGATGCTCCTTCTTTTAGTCAGAATATTTCGAGCGTGGTATCAAATCGAGTTTTTTTCGACAAAGGTTATGATAGTTGCTGTTACTCAATTGGAGCATTTTATATTCAATGGCGTCCCCAGTTTTGCCCGATTGCCTCCACTTTTGGAGATAGCGGTACTTGAAACTTTGCTTAAATTTTAAATATTTTATAAAAAAACTCCCTCAGTTTTGAAGATATTTTATTAAAATTTTGCACACGACTTTATTTTAATATTTCCTTCACTCTCTCTTAAAATCATCGAAATCGGTTCATTTCAACATCGAGCTCCCATACAACTGATTGTTCAGAGACGTTGTTTTGCGTTATAACTCCTCCAATTAAGCAGTTAAAAATTTAGTGTAAGTTCACTTTCACATATAGCACGCATACAATGTATTATTCAGATATGAAGTTAGTTATAGCTTAAAAACAGATTTCTGGGTAATCAGTTGTATTGGAGCTAAACGTTAAAGTGCACCCATTTCGATAATTTTAAGGAAAAATTAAGGTAATATAGAAATAATATATCAAAACTAAGGGAGTTCTTTATGAAATAGTTACAATTTAATCAAATTTTCAAATACCGTTATCTCGAAAACCGGAGCCAATCTGGTAAAACG
Organism: Rhagoletis zephyria; assembly: GCF_001687245.7. Classification (NCBI taxonomy): domain Eukaryota; kingdom Metazoa; phylum Arthropoda; class Insecta; order Diptera; family Tephritidae; genus Rhagoletis; species Rhagoletis zephyria. The sequence continues at coordinate 78,593 of NW_016157879.1, forward strand.
GGGGATGCCATTGAATTTAGAATATCCCAATTAAGTGAGTTTAACTTTCAAAATCTTTGCTCAATATTTACAGTTTGAACAACTTAATTTGAACCCAGCTTATTCTTTTGCTTTCTATTTCATGTTTATTCCTCTAGCACTTGATGAAAATGAATTACACTTATATTCATAGATTTATTAAGAGAATACGAATAAAATGATATATAAAACATAGGTGTGCTCACAAATTTAAAAATTAAATTTTTTTTTGAGAGTGTACCTATTTTTTAGATTTGCCCATATATGTATATACACACATGCTATATAAGTAGGCTCATAATGAAATAGCATTGCAAGCTCGCACAACTTTAAATGCATACTTATGTATGTACAATGTATATAACTACATACTTATGTACATATGTATATGTACATACATATAGTACATACATACATTCATACCTACATAGAAATGTAAGCATATTTATTTTATATTTGAGCATTCATTTTTAAATTACAAAGCCATACCCATTAATCAGCATCTGAGAAGCAATTGCGCTGCTTCGGCGACTGTAAACAAAGTCATTTAAAATTGAAATATGGGAAAGACAGTGCTAATAAAAAATACACGTACTGTGAAAATGCCATAAATTATGACGGCAATTATTATTATTGTTGTTTGAGGTTATCAAAATGTAATAAATCAGTTTGTCTTGTTGGCAGATGAGGTGAAAACACACACAAGTATACCTATACATACATATAAAATATAAGTACCAGAAAAATCGTAAAATTAACATAGACATATGTATGTAATATACATATGTACATATGCGCGAAGCTTAAATACAGATGTAAGCCACATTTATGTATATAAACAATGAAAAACTACGAACAAAGTCAAAAATAAATAGATACATATTTACTTAATTACGTACATATTTGCATACATTTGCGTACTAGGCATACGCGCAGCCAAGCGTTCGTTTAGACGGTGGCCTATGCGAGTACCCAGACCAAGGCGTATACTTAATTTTCCGTTCCACAAAGACGGTGCACCGAGACAGCCAGTCTGTTGAACGCAACTCATGAAGCATACTCTTGCGGCTTATCGCACTGTAAATTAACTCTAAAATAAATTTATATTTTCCACATGGAATTTATTGCACCTACTCACATACATATGTTAATATGTGCTCTCGCATGTTTACGCTTTTTGTTCGCCCCTACACACCAGCTACGAGGCAAAAATGCAGAAGGTGGGCTTATTGTAGCGGCTTAATTTCTTCCTGCGAGTACGTCGCACAGTGTAACGTCCCCATTAGGTGAGTGGCCAAAATTAGAAAGAGTTGTTGCAGATCAGTGAAATTTTGCACAACGAGTTTTTGTGCACATTGTACATACATACATACATACATATAATATACTGTACCCAAAGCATTTAAATTACTACTCATTACAATTAGTGATCATTACTTAACAGGTCTGAATATACATACATATATGTACGGTGACCATGTTAGCCAATGTAAAATAAAGGGAATTTTTTTCAAAATTATTTGGGAATACGTACATACAACTTGTATGATCCCCATATCGTAATTTAAATCAAATATTTACCAGTTAATTAACCGATTCCGAAAAATTAAGCCAAATCCTTTTCAATGACTTCGTCATCCTTTGCTGCCGAAATGCATTTACCATAATTCATACTGCACGCCGAAGTCAGCACACAGTGGTTCAAAATTGGAATTCAATGTTCATAATTCACCGCAGTCTTCATTTTTCAGCGAATTTTTACTAAAAACCAAAACAAAAAATTATTTTTGTGAACCTTTTTTTATAACATTTCAAATATTTTTTTGTAATTTTTTCGTTTTGGGCAACCATAGAATTGTTTTTAGCTAGTCTTTGTTATGAAAATGTCGGCCGCTGTGGTGTAGTGGTAAGCAGTGCCCGCTTTCACCCATCAGCACCTGGGTTCAAGCCCTGGTCAAAGCAACATCGCAAAAAAAAAAATATAGAAAAAGGTTTTTTCTTAACAGCGGTCGTCCCTCGGCAGGCAATGGCAAACCTCCGAGTATATTTCTGCCATGAAAAACAGCTTCTCATAAAAATACAATCGCCGTTCGGAGTCGGCGTAAAACTGTAGGTCCCTCCGTTTTGTGTGACAACATCACGACGCACGCCACAAGTTTGTTATGTAACATTTATTAACTGGAAGAGGAGAATAACTTTTCTTCATAATTGCCACTTTTTCTGCATATTGCACTAAAAAAATTAATATAATCAAATAAAAATTCACAAATCAGGCTCAACTGGTCTCTTGCAAATATTATAAGCTTTAATAAAAAAAAATTATCAAATTAAGTGAAAAAATGAAGGCTCCAGTGAATTACGAACACTAAACGCTAATTTAGAACAGGGGGTTTATATAATATTTTATATTTTGTAAGGAACATTTTTATTTTTCATATTCTGTGTTTAAAAATTTACCTCTGAAAAATGCAGAGCTGATTTAAAGGACAGTTTAAGAAATAAAGGACAAAATGCGTCCTTTATTTTGAAAAAAGGGGTTAAAATAAAGAACTGTCCTTTAAAATAAAGGACGGATGGTCACCGGATGAAGGATAAGCCTACATCCCATATGTAGAACTTGAAACTAAAAACATGGGTTTTGTATACAAATATTAGTCTGATGGTAACAAAATTTAATATTTGTGCAAAATTGTATGATACCTTTACCATACCTGAAAATTTTTAAAGTTGGAACACTGCCACGCCCACCTCCCATATAACCTGTGTACCTAAAATTCACGTTTATGGAGAAAAGTTCTACCGATTTGGAAAAAAACCTTGCATACTCGTGTGTTTTGATTACATAATTCAAATCCTTACACTTCCACACACATCTCTAAAAAATATGTATTCATTTTAGATATTTCTTTTATTATGATCAATAATAAAATTTTCCTATTATCGCAAACGAGTTGGTATAAGAAAAGTAAAATATCAACAGTTAGTTTATGATATATGACTAGTAAAAGAGGGCATACGTGGTAATTTAACTAAATATTTTCAGAAGCAATCATTGCACATATGTAAATATGGGCTTACAAGAGAAATCAATAATAGTTAAAAACACGTATTAATGGTAGATAGAACTAAAAACTAGAAGATAATGTTTAATATAAGTGCAAAATAATAAATAATTATTTAAAAAACTTATAGATAATAAAAATCTATCTATGTAAGCAAGCGCAGTTCGCTTAGGAAAAAAATTAGTTAAATTATCTCGCATGCTGGCAATTAAAAATCACAGATTATAAATTAACTCGCGATATTTTGTTTTTCGTATACAAACTCGTTCTTTAGCAGAGCATACGCGTACACTCGCTTGAATATATGACCAAATCTCACGAGTTGTGTTTTTTTTTTGGTGTCACTCCCTTCTCTCGACAGAAAGATAATGCTCCAGCATTCTTCTTGGATTTATTTGAAACATTGGAGTTCTAGATATAAGTACGATAAAAAACAAATCAAGTATTTGAACAATTTTAGCCTTAGAATGTTTTTTCAGGCGAAAGAGTACCAAAATTACTAATTTTTTCATTGTTCATAGTTTTCAAATAGAATGTTCTGATTAGAGGCAATGAAGGTTGGCGTCAAATACAACATATCGATGAAGTTTCGAAATTAAAAAAAAAATGCCAGCATGTGGAACTCTGTCTGAAGCTATTTTAAAATAGCAAGCCATAAATAAAAAAAAAAAAAATTCTAGATCAACAACTAACATCCAAATTGTATTTTTTTTATTATCTGAAAATGTGGATCAACAAGAGCCTAATAACATTAAAAAAAATCGCCGTATAGTAGTTTGCAAATTTTATATACAAAAATTTAATATAGCAAGTTTTGAAACAGTAACCTTTACATAGCTAGCTTTTTTAGCTTCTCGCGTTCTCTCTTCCATGAAGATTGGTCTGCTTCTTTTTTACGACGTATTCCCTTAGGCACCGAAACTACCACGTTTTCTTTCAGTTTTCCAAGTTCATCAGAAAATGAAGACTTTTGAAGAAGTATAAATACATCCATAAGTATTATAACGACTTTTGCAAGAGTAGTTAACATTTGATTTTGCACTGTATTGTTAGTGTACATGCAACTACTTTAAATACTGGTACGTTACCCACCAATAACTAAAAATCGAAAACATTTTATATAGCGCACTTTGCAAGTGGACTACTCATATGTACTTCAAAATGTTAAAATTCAACGGCGAAAATGTTCTCCCGGCCAAAAGGAACGAATCTGGTGTAATAAAACTAGTGTTATCACCCAATGAAAAATATCGAATTGAGTAAATTTGAATTGTAAATTGAATTGTAAGAGTAAAATTGAATTGAGTAAAAGATGATTGTGATTTGAGATACTAAAATTCCATGTTTACAATTTTTATTGGCAAATCCTAACTAAGGAATACTAAAATAGTTATATACATGAAGAGAGTAATTAATATACATACATAAGTAAAAATCTTAAACGGCAAGATTTAAACACTTTTAAATAATATGGCGTGCGAGAACACATGTTAGGTGAGGGCATATGTTGCTACGGGACGTATACGTTACATACGCAACAACTTTTTTGAAGTGGAACTTCTTAATCGAGTTCGGAGATGGTTGCGTTAAATATTTAACACTAAGTCTGTATCGTTCGTTAGATTTTGAAAAATGAGGTGCAAAATGAAAGGGCTTGACCAGTAGATATGTAATATGATTTTAGTTTTTTAAATTGTTACCGTATATACGAAAATCAAATTCAAATTACAGTGAAACCCGCTTAAAACTTGCACATTATTACACACATCTGAGGAAAAAAGTTTAAGTGTTGATGAATTCTGTTTTCATGGTATTTGTTAGGGAATTAACTGTATTTTAATTGAAAAATCTTAAATAAACACGTATACTTCATTAAATGTTTATGTTTTATTCAAGGATTTACATATTTATGTAAGTTAACAAAAAGATATAACTACATCAATAATTATGCTCGCTTAAGTACCCGCATCGAGGTACTTAAGCGGGTTCTTTTAAGTAACCAACCCGCCTAAGTACCTCAAAAAGCTGAAATTTTTCGTGAGCTACTTAAGCGGGTTTTACTGTATTTATTAAAACAAATAAAGTATCCCAATATGGGTATCAAAAGAAATGGCTTTGAATAAACTGTATGATGAAGATGAAGATGAAGATGAAGATGAAGATGAAGATGAAGATGAAGATGAAGATGAAGATGAAGATGAAGATGAAGATGAAGATGAAGATGAAGATAAGTAGACTGTTATGATCGACCTGCTATTCTCGCAGATTTCAATGTCAACTTTTCGCTAGCCGAATCGGATGAACTGCCAAAATTTTTCAAAGAAAAATTTTCATTGGAATGGGTTTATGGTAGAAATGATCCAACAACCAAAGGAGGGACTAGTTAATATTGTTGATATGAATGTTTTCTCAGCCACAAATAATTATTAAATTTAGCAATTTAGCAAAAAAATTAAAGCTCGTAAAAAATTTAAAATAAATGTATGTTTTATATTAAAAAATATGCACATGTGTATACATATATACCGCACATTTCTTTCTTTCAGGAATTTTCTATATTAAGTTTCACTTCTTCCGCGCGTAGGTACTACACGCACTGAGTTTTTTTATATCCGAGCGCACTTGTGCACAAGGATATTATGACTTTGTTCGCATAACGGTTGTTTGTAATAGAGGGCTGCATGAATTCATTCAAACTTCTAGCCAAACAGAGTACATTAGATTTGAATATTTTACTTCACATACAAAACACTCAGCGTTTCGAATTTTGTAAGTTATGAATATACATTTTGTTTTAAATTTTCTACCTTCAAATGGAAGAATGGGAATGAATGAATGGAAAACATTCAATCATTCAAACTCATTTCGGTTAAAGTTTTTTCTACAAACAAATTTGTTCGTATTGTAATAGGAGCTCAGCAATACATACATACATACATATGTGCACAGAAACAATATTTTTGGATATTCATAAAAAAATTTCCATTTATTTCAATTCAATTTATTTTCACTTTGTTTGAATATTGTAATGTCGACACATATATTGCAACAGGTATTCACTCAAATTAAAAAAAAATGTTAAGCCAAAATCATGCATTCGTTTTGTATATGAATAATTCATAAGCTGTTTTGAATGAATTCATGCAGCCCTCTAGTTTGTAACAGCCTAAAAATATCGAGATAGATATAGTTAAATGTATACATAAATAATCAGAATGCAAAGAGAAGTCGATTAAGCCATGTCTGTCTGTCCGTTCATCCGTCTATCCGTGTACTCGAAAACTCTAGCAACAATTGAGATATCTCAGCGAAATTTTGTTGTAAGTTGCCCTTTATCCAAGGTAGGTTGGTATTGAAATTGGGCGAAATCGAACTGTAACCACGCAACCCTTACAATATTATTATGAAACTTTTGGAAAAGGGGCGTGACCCCGACCACTTATCATGAAATACTGTATCTTAATAGCCGCTTGATCAATCCTTACCAAACTTGGTACGAGCTTTGCTTAGGATCCAGTTAAAAAATTTGCTGCAAATCTTTGAAATCGGGAAATAGCCACGCCAGCCTCCCATATAACAGTAACACGAAAACTGCGATAAATCAGTATCTACTGAAACTTATTGACTCAAAATCTATAATGGCAATAGCCACTAAATGTTGGATTTTGGCCTAGGCGCCACCCACTTATGACCTCAAATGTGTGTCTCGGTAACCGATTTATCAATTTTTACCAAACTCGGTATACTTAATAAGCTTGGTACGCAAGGGAAATTCGCTGACAATAATTCAAATGGGACTAAAATTACACCCTCTTCCCGTATAACGCTAAATTTCAGATATACGAAAACTCTGATATTTCAATAACTGAGGCCCCTCATTTACTCCAAGTTAATACTTAAAACTATCTCTTAACAATAACTAAGACTGTTATAGACTTTTAGGTAGTTTAGAGAAAGTTGGAGCGACTATATTTCATACCTGCGAGCGGGTATATAAAATTCGGTTTCGCCCGAACTTATACTTCTTTACTTGTTTATTTATAGATTTTCTTCAAAACTCTCTTATTTGAAAGACGAGTAAAATAGTATATATCAAATTTTCGGAATTTTTTTTCCTATATGCCAACTTAATTTTTCCTATTTTTGGGCGCACTCGTTACACTGTGTGTCGTTGGCAACCGGTAGTAGCCATGACAAAAATTGGAACATTAAAGTGTTTATATAATATTATGTAGTAAGTAAATATGTGGCGATGTGTGTCAGTGTAAATAAAAATACTCGTGCATAAAAAAATTTCTGAGTTGATTAAGAAATTTATTGCTTTACTCGTTGTTTACAACTGTAACTCATCAACGCCGTTGACACTGACAGCAGCTGTAACAAAAACAAGTAAGAAAGTCTAAGTTCGGGCGGATCCGAACATTAAATACCCGGCGCAAGTATTAAATATATGTTTTCCACCTTTCCGAAAGCTACCGCTACATGATAAGCCGGGGTGTATACATTTTAAGTAAATTAGCGTCCTTAAATTTCGAAATATTG
>NW_016157879.1:86807-89165 GCF_001687245.7 Rhagoletis zephyria
GACGGACGGACGGACGGACAGACAGTCACCGCTTAATCGATTTCTCTTTTCATTCTGATCATTTATGTATACATTTGTCTATATCTATCTCGATTCGTTTTGCCTGTTACAAACAACCGTTATGTGAACAAAGTTATAATACCCTTGTGCACAAGTGCGCTCGGGTATAATAACAACAGTAATAAGAACAATGATAATTAATAGCAGCAGCTCCGCCACAGTTGACAGATATTGCAATGTGTAAATATAAAGTAAATCTCCGAATTAACGCCTTTTGACAGCCGCGTGCAAGCACATACATCTTATCTAAGTATGTGTACTTGTGTGAGCGAACATTTGCTTGTATTACAATAGCTTTTGTGTACGACCATTCGAATTTTATTGCATTCGCTGCGTGTAAATTAACCTTTGAGATTAGCGCTAAAAATAGCCAACTTTGATGATACTGAATCTCACGTAAGCTCAGAAGTTCTCGTAATATAGTCGCTTTATCTGATCCCATCTTGGCTTTGTGCAGTAAGTTCATGATTGTTAAAAATGGACGCGTGCATGTATGGCTACAGTTATCAATTGATGAATGTGAAACTAGCGTGTGATAAGATTTTTATTTTGACAGAAGTGATTTACATGCATAGATATGACGGCAATTTTAACAAATGATATAAATTTAGCGAATATAGAGTGTTTGCAAATTCTGATCGAATGCACTCGAGCATGTGCATTAGAGTGTTACAAAACATTAGAGATATTTTTTTGATGTGTATACATCTTTGGTTTCGGTAGGGGTAAAATTTGCGGAGCTGTACCGCATAGCCCAGCAGAAAGTTTCGAAGGGCATAGCATATGTATTGTAGCAGAAAATTTTTTAATTTCATTAGAAGCGCTCTGTGTTTACTTGCTAATGCAAATGGTTGCATAGATTTAGGCATATGCGGAGTACGAGGAAGTACAAATTAATTTGACCTCCGATTATGCAAACTCCGCGGCATGCATACGATTATGTACCTATACACTTTCTTACTTAAGTTTGTATGTACAGTGAAAGCTCTCATAGACGGACGCTCTAATAGCGGACATCTCCTATAAGCGGACAAATTCTTGGAAACGAACAATTTTTAGTTTTTTTCCATACAAAATACTCTCCCATATGCGGACATTCCGATAAACGGACGCGGATACTCCAAAATGTCCAGTTATGAAAAAAAATCAAGCGGCCAATTTTGTTTTTTTTTCAGTCAGATGTTGACTCTTGCGCTAGTACATATGCATGTATATGTACCCCAGAACAAAGTCCATATTCAAAGATGTTTTCTTTTCTAGAAAATGTGTTGCCTTTTCGTTATCCTCTTCTTGCTGCTTGAGCGAAGCGGGTAATGAGATTTGTCGGTAGGAAAGAAAACGCTATAAATTTGAATTTCTTTTTTATTTTTCCTGTTTTTTCTAGATACCCGCAATTTCAATTTTTAAATTTGAATTTTAATGTTATTTTTTACGAAATTCCTATAACCGCATTTCTCTTATAGGCGGACACAAAGTAGGTGACTATCGGTGACCGTTTATGGGAGCGGTACGTATGTGTGTATGGATGAATTCATTTCTTGCGAGTGGTTTTGATATTCGTAGCATGGTTTTAGTTTATTGATTAAAAGTAAGGCGAAAATTTTAAAAATACTTAAATCAACATGGGTCCTCTCTGCGGGTACTTAAGCGAACATAATTATTGATGTAGGTAAAATAAAATCCCTATGGCTATCGCTGTGGTGTAGTGGTAAGCAGTGCGCGCTTCCACTCCGCAGCACCTGGGTTCAAACCCTGGTCAAAGCAACATCGCAAAAAACTGTAGAAAAAAGGTTTTTTCTTAACAGCGGTCGTCCCTAGACAGGCAATGGCAAACCTCCGCCGCACAGTATAAGATTTGACCCATCTAGCTGCTTTTAATTCTGTAATTCGAAAACTATTGAATATAGATTAATTAAATTTTGCACAAGGTACGTTATAAGATAGTTGAAGCTTTTTACAAAAAATTGGTCATTTAGAATTACTGTCAAGCCACCCTATTTATATAACTGAAATTTTTAAAAAGGCAAAAACTGAAATATTTAACTAACTACAAAGGCTAAAATGTCCAAAATTGATATTTAGAATTTCCCTATAACAAGGAATGGTAAACTGACTTAAAAATAAATATATATATTTTTATACCTGAGCGCACTTGTGCACAAGGGTAATATAACTTTGTTCACATAACGGTTGTTTGTAACAGGCAAAACGAATCGAGATAGATATAGACAAATGTATACATAAATGATCAGAATGAAAAGAGAAATCGATTAAGCGGTGACTGTCTGTCCGTCCGTC
>NW_016157879.1:90275-134025 GCF_001687245.7 Rhagoletis zephyria
TCTAATGAAATTAATAAATTACTAAAAATAAATTTAAGTTAACATCGTTTTACTTTAACATGAAATACTCAGTCCTAGTTTACTAAAATCCCAAAAATGTATATTCATTAAAAAGAAAATACCTAAGAAAATAAAACCAAAATGGTATTTTAGCAATTGTTGCATAAAGCACATAACACCGATAAATTAAACATTCGACATTCAGTTTCAAATATACAAGTTTAAATATTATTGCGCTTGGTAATTTTCCAAATCAAATCTCATCCCGCCCTACACTTTGATTTAAATTTTTTAGGTGTTATTGTTTCGTTTTTATCAGGCATTTCTAAAAACATTTTTGACGTTGTATTGAAATTTGGCTACATAAAATAATGTAATTAATATTTTCTAGAATATGGAAATAATACACTGTGCGCCTTTCGGAGTCGCCGTAAAACTGTAGGTCCCTCTGCTTTGTGTGACAACATCAAGGCGCACGCCACAAATCGGAGGAGAAGCTCGGCCAATAAGCGCCAATCTATTATTATATTATAAAATAAAATCCCTGAATAAAACATGAACATTTAATGAAGTAGACGTACATACATACAGTTTGGACCAAATTAAAAATGATACTGTTTGCCGTTTACGTTTATTAATTTTTAAGATTTTTCAATTAAAATATCGTTCATTCCCTAAAAAATACCATATAAACCTAAGCTTAAAATTGTGTAGAACACTGAAAATTCAGCAAATTTTCATCAAGATTGCAAACTTTTTTCTCAGAAGTGACCCCATTCAATTTTAGTGTAACAAGTTGCAAGCGACAAAAAATTACTTCGATATTTTAGATTTATTTTTTGCCGAAAGTGCTGCGGTTTTCTTCACATAAAAAATGTTTATTTATTTATTATATGGAATCGAATATGACAAATAATTCTAAAAAATCAACGGTAATTTTTAGCTACTTGAAACTTGCATGTTGTTATACTCACGCATATAGGGACGAATCGACAATATAGGACGACAAAAATGTTTACTCCATATGCATTTAACAGATTTCAATGAAATTTGGTATTTAGGGATAAAAATAAAAGCATTTTTTACAGTACAGTATTTTTGAAACCGTTTTCTAAGAAAATAAAAGAATTCCTGGTATTATGTTTACCATTTTGCACCCCGAGACAAAATTTAAAACTAACAAAAGCCATGTAAATCCGAATTTCTCACTTTGTACAAAAATTCGAAAAAATCTAACAAGTTGAACAACTACGATATTTTGGCTTAAAGTGTCTACAAAATAAACCATGTTCGACAATTTCTTTTGTTTTGAGGAAAATAACAAAACCCTCAGACAAAGTTTGCGTGGTGAAATTTTTATTTAATTTCTCTACGGAATTTGAAATGGTGTGAAGTATTATATATAATTAACTAGCCTTAAATAAAAAATTAATAAACACCAAACAATCGAAAGGAAAATAGTCAAAACTGGTCAAGACGTCGTATTTCTATATTTAAATAACAGTATATATATGCATTTTTTTAAACATGTTTCCACGAAAAATTTTGGCAACAAAAAAATATAATTGCAGTAGTTTGGAAAAACCGCCGTATCCTTTTTCGGAATTCAAAGAAAAGTATTAAGATGGTACCTCCGTGGTGGTCCTTTACTAATTTGGTTTAGATCCCTTCTCTTTATCATGAAGAAATTAACGCTACTCCTATATTTTTATATGAGAATTGAAGTCGGTTTTTTTTTTGCTTAAAATTACTTGTATGTGTTTAAGTAAAATTTTTTAAAGAAAAAATATTTTTGCTTTGTGTTTTATTTGTTTGACGTGAGGCTTTCAAAGCAGGCATAGACTTCTCCATTATAAGTGCAAATATCTTACTACTATTTCTCGAAAAAAGCTCTGGCATAATTTCTCTCCTTCGGACGTACGCATCCAACGTGCACCTCCCATCGACCCCTGTCAAGACAAGCAACAGCCAGTTGTCTGATATAATGCCTGTTATGCTGCTGACAAATTTAATACCACCAGTTGCGACAACAACAACAATGTTCATGATACAACCATTGAGAAATGCTCTTGACACGACGTACTCCAATACTCGTACGCCCGCGCGCCGCCAGTGCTTAGCCAACTTAACCTGATGAAAATATGAGAAAATAGGACAGACATTTTAATGAAGTTTCAGTAGCTGGTGGCAGAAAGAGGATTTGTTTCACATTAGTGGGGTGTGGAAAGCGATGGTAGCTGCGGACGCTTTGGCTTATAAATATACATATCTATGCACATGCATATGTACATAAAAAAGTGTATTGGAAATTCTATGAAATCTGCAAATTGCCATGTCATTATTTGTTAACATCAAAATGCCGAGCACATACTTACAATAATAGCAAAGACACTGCTGCTATCCACTATTGCTATCAGCATGAACAGCTACATCAGCAAAAAAAAGCCACCAACAAAGGACTGGCGAGATGTTGCCACCCGTTGACACAATCCTGCTGCTGCTCTATATGTTGTTGTTGCTGCTGTGCTTATGTGCGGCGAATGGCAAGTGGCAACTGACAACTGCTGTTGCTGGTGTCAAAGAGTGTAATTGGCAACTTGGAAAAGGGGCATGACATACAACAAAGGCTACAAAAATACCAGTTACAACAACAAAAAGTCAAGTTAACTTGGTAGCGCTATGAGCAGCAGCAACAACTCGAAACATGGACAGTTGGGTCGGTTAGCATCAGTTTCGTAATTTTTTCTTGTTTTTTTTGTTTCTTTGTTTTATTTTCCTCTTCTTTTGGTGTCTGTCAGTGGGCATGTTTAACTTGACAGCATAATATGGCTCAGTACAAGATGTAAGTATCGCAAAGTGCCACAAAGATGAGCAAATGAAGGTTGAGAGGCCAAAAGGTATTACAAATAAACAAAATGACAGTGAAAGCACATGAATAAAAGTAAGAGAAATGCCTTTAAAAAACTGACATAAACAAATGCTGAAGCCACATGTTTCTCAATAATCTGCTGAAACCTAAGTGTATGTAAGCAGATATCGGTCATTTACTTCAATAGTGTCATAACCAGTGTGCAAACCTCAACTAAATATGTGGTAGATCTACCACATATTTTTTAAAATTTGGGTGTCTACCATGATTCAATAATAAAAGGTTTGCTCAAAAAGCAGTTTTCTCGCTCCCTCTTGACAAAATCGGCTCCCTTAGAAAAGCATTGTGTGTGGGTTCGTGTGTGTGTGCAAAGCTTTTGTAAGGGAGCTAAGGGAGTGTCAAAACTCTAATGTCAATAATGAGCAAACCTTTAATTATTGAATCATGGGTGCCTACCACATCTACCACACAAGGATTAACTTTTTAATATTTCAAAAATTCCCGTATATATGTTTGCTAAAGTGTTATGCAATGGAAAAAAAATTTGGTCGATTTTTTGCCAGAAATCAATCTGTCGGATTTTTCTCAAATTAATGAAAATATTTTTTTCTTCATGATTATATTCTCTAACTAGAAAACTAATTTTATACTTGTTTTTGCATCAATTGCGTTGAATCTGTACGATCTACTAGCACTTATATTTCCTGATCTAATTTTTGAGTTGTGCCTCTTTTGACGATGGTGTGCGATATGTATACCCAATAAAAATATGAATTGGAAAATATACCACATCTTATTGAAATCTACCACATATTTTTGCCGATTCTACCACACTAAAATAAAAAGGGGTTTGCACACTTCAAAATATTGATGAAGCTTGAATATAGACAAATATTAAGAAGATGAAGGTAAAGGTGAAGATGAAGATGAAGAAGAGGGTGATGGAGAAAGAGATAAAGATGAAGGTGGAAATGAATAATTCGGTGGAGATAAAAGTAAAGCTGAAGATGAAGATGGAGCTAAATATAAAAAAAAAAACAAATAAAAATACAGATGCAAGTAAAGAAAGATGAATATAAACTTAGAGATAGAGATAAGTGTAAAGATAAAGATTTGAATTCATATTGAGATTAAGACTGAGATGAATTTGCAAATACATAATACTAATTAAACTAACAGTAATCAGGGTGTATAATTTTCTTGAATATAAATAACAACAAATAACAGATGCTACGAAAAAAAGTCTCTGCATATTGAATCACACCTCCATATCCCTATGTTATTTGACGCCTGAATGCGAATTCGAGACCTGTTAATCGGTTAATGTGGTCCGATAGTTCTTTTATAATTCTTTTTATCAAAGGAAAGGCGGTACCTCAGAGGTTGTTCTATACTAATTTGGATTAGATCATTGGATCATGAATAAATTAACGGTATTCTTAAATTTTTATATAAAAATTGAAGTCGGGTTTGTTTTTGCTTAAAAATAATACAGATTTTAAAAAAAAGTATACTGAAATTTCTGGTTTATTTCTTATTACAAGATTTTATTGAATTAATCCCCTTGGTGGCTCAGGCTCCGAGATATTTGAAAGCCCTGTATTTATGGTGCAATATGTTTCATATTTGAAATGGATATTAATTAAGTATATGATAAGGATTCGAACTATTTGGAAAATACGTATTTATACTCCGATTTGTTTCATATTTAGAACTAGGGATTTTCCAGGTATCCGGTAAATATCCGGAATCCGTCTTATTCGGCCGTTTTTCTGTTATCCGACTATCCTGCCGGATACTAGTTATAATCCGGCCGGATTTCGATTATAGAAGATTCAGTTTAAAAATCTATGCTTCCACCAAATTAAAGGATCTTCTTGTCTGGCTATAGGGGGTAGCTGTAAATATTTCCCCATTTCTAAATCGCTGCCTTCTTTCTTGTACGGTCGCTGCCTTGTCTACGCATAGTTTTCCTATCCACATCACTACAAAAACTAGAGCTGTCAAACTATCGACGATACTATCGATAGTATCTGGTCACTTGAAACAACTATCGATAGTTTTAGTACTATCGCCACTATCGTTTCATTGATAGCGTATTCTCTTTCCTAGCGCTTTTGACATTTGCACGTATTGGTCAAAGAGAACAAAAGTAGGTAGTATTATTTCATGAACGAACGAATAAAGATCACCCAGGACGGTGTGCGAGTAAAGAGTATTTTTTTCGCAGTGACGTCATTTTTTCGCCGCCATGCGAATGAAACGGAATGAAACCATGCGTGTGAATGAAACAATCGATTAAAAATGACGTTATCAACTATTATTTTTTTTTATTTCAAATGCAATTACAAATACGCGGTTGCCGTGCTGGGTGATCTGTTTAGTTGGTTCATGGAATTATTTCTAAAAGCGCCATTTTTTTTAAGCGTGGGAATAGCAGAGGTTACATTGCCGTCTTAAGAGCGTGTCAGACCGGGCAATGCAGTATACTTCAAAAGACTGTCAAATTGAGAAATTTCAGAAAGCAGTTGCATGAGTAGCGGCACCTTCCATGTAAAGTGTCTTTTGAAAGATTTTTTTTTTATTTCCGAAAGGCGAATTGCAGGGAAAATTTATGAAATCGCTTTTTGACTGTTTACACCGCGAATGAATTTCTAGCAATATTTCTCGATACTAAAATGCAACCGTGGGCCACTAAAATAAACAAATTTATAAAAGCAAGATAACGAAAAATAAATGGATTCATAGAAACATATTAAGTGGCTCGATACTATCGATAGTATCGATAGTCCCCCTTAAGACTATCGTAAAACATCGATGGACTTGACTATCGATAGTTTGACAGCTCTAACAAAAACTGAAGAATCAGCTTCAGATCCGATGGAGATTTCCTCACAGCATTGTCAAATATCCTGGTGAGCGCCCTATGGTGTCACAACATATTGCAAGCATGCATAATATTTAGTACGATTGTCATCACATTTTTTAATAAAAATACATCAAAACACCGTTTTTGCTTAATGGCGTTTATTGTTTTTAACCAACTTCACAAAAAAGATAAGGTTGTCAGTTCGTCGATTTTTTTTATGTATGTTACCGCATAGGAGTGCAATGGGGTATAATCGCGTCGCTGGGTATACAGTTACAGTTGCATGGCTATACTCAATCCCGACTCTGGCGTACTCGTTCGCGCACTCTAGACAACGTGAGCAACCCATGTGCGAGATGCGGTAACCAATGCGAGTGGAGCCTTGGGTCACGGCAGAAAGAGAGGGAGCTTCGGTGGGGCCACTCTGACTTATTCGGTTTAAGGGCTCACTGAAGTCTGCAGCGTCTGTTCACTACTAGGTGAGGCTGCAAGCGGGTGTCTTCTATGAACAAGCGGCTCGCTATATAAACGTGTATTTGGTTGCGAAACCACCCCCGTCCCAGCAATGGGTTGTGCGCTGGGCTTGGGACCCGCCACGTAAAAACCACTTCCAGTGAAGAAGCAAGGCAAAGCCTCGGATGAGACACCCCCTTATGATGACGACCACGGCAAATGTTTAAAGGACTACGATTTGAGGGCATGCACCTGGAATGTCCGGACCCTTAATGGGGAAGGTGCCTCTGCCCGGCTGGTTGATGTCCTCGTAAGGACAAAAGCTGACATCACCGCCATCCAAGAAATGCGTTGGACGGGGCAAGGCAAACAATGTCTGGGGCCTTGCGACGTCTACTACAGCTGCCATGTAAAGGAGCGCAAATTCGGAGTTGGATTTGTGGTGGGAGAGAGACTCCGTCGCCGAGTACTGTCGTTCACCCCGGTGGACGAGCGTCTAGCCACAATCCGCATCAAAGCGAGATTCTTCAACATCTCGCTCATCTGCGCCCATGCCCCGACGGAAGAGAAGGATGAGGCATCCAAGGATCTCTTCTATGAGCGCTTGGAGCGCACGTACGAGCGCTGCCCCCGTCATGATATCAAAATCGTGCTTGGCGACTTCAATGCCAAGGTGGGCAAAGAAGGGATCTTTGGAACCACCGTCGAAAAATTCAGCCTACACGACGAAACGTCCGACAACGGATTGAGGCTGATCGACTTCGCCGGGGCCCGAAACATGGGAGTATGCAGTACTAGGTTCAAGCATAAAAATATCCATCGAGCTACGTGGCTGTCTCCGGATCAAAAAACGATAAACCAAATCGATCATGTTGTAATAGACGGAAGGCACGCTTCCAGTGTTTTAGACGTACGCACACTCCGAGGCCCAAACATCGACTCGGACCACTATCTTGTTGCAGCCAAGATACGCACCCGCCTCTGTGCAGCAAAAAATGTGCGCCCAAATATGCAAGGAAAGCTTTACGTCGAAAAGCTGCAATCACAAGAGACAGCCAGCGCTTTCGCTACTCGACTATCACACCTGCATTTAGAGAGCACTCTTCAACAAACCGACATATGCGAGCAGTGGAACCACATTTCCCGCTCATTAAGTACTGCCGCCGAAGAAGTAGTCGGATTTCAGCGAGCCAGAAAGAACAACTGGTATGATGAGGAGTATCAGGAAGCTGCAGAGAAAAAAGATGCCACCTACATGGCCACGCTGCGATCGGGCGCAACGCGCGCTATGTGGGACCGCTATAGGGATCTGAAGAGGGAAGCGAGACGTATTTGCCGCAATTACTATAAGAGCGTGCAATTGCTGGCTTATGCCGACGACATCGACATCATCGGTAACAAAAACCGCGAAGTCTGTTCTGCCTTTTCCAAGTTGGATAGGGAAGCAAAGCGAATGGGTCTGGTGGTAAACGAGGACAAGACAAAGTATCTCCTGTCATCAAACAAACAGACACCACATTCGCGCCTTGGCACCCACGTCACTGTTGACAGTTACAATTTCGAGAAAGTAGAGAATTTCGTTTACTTGGGAACCAGCATTAACACTGACAATAATGTCAGCATTGAAATCCAACGCAGAATCCCTCTTGCCAACAAGTGCTACTTTGGACTGAGTAGGCAATTGAGAAGTAAAGTCCTCTCTCACAAAGATCACACTCTATAAGTCACTCATCATGCCTGTGCTGGTATATGGCGCAGAAGCATGGACAATGACAACATCCGATGAGGCGGCTCTTGGAGTGTTCGAGAGAAAGATTTTGCGGAAGATTTACGGTCCTTTACGCGTTGGCGACGGCGAGTACCGCAGACGATGGAACGATGAGCTGTATGAGCGTATGAGCGGCTCCGCTGGCTTGGTTATGTCGTTCGAATGGACACCGACGCTCTGAAAGTATTTAACTCGGAACCCGCTCATGGTAGCAGAGGAAGAGGGAGGCCCCCACTGCGATGGAAAGATCAGGTGGAGAAGGACTTGGCTTCACTTGGCGTTTCCAATTGGCGTCCGTTGGCACAGAAGAGAAACGACTGGCGTTCTTTGCTGAAGTCGGCCAAAATCAATTAGCGGTTACAGCGCCAAATAAGAAGAAGAAAACTTACTTATTTTAAAGTATAGTTAAATCCTTAATAGATAAGTTAACGGCCCTAACACTTTTATAGTATGTATAAAAACCTAAGGAGCATACAATACATATACACACATACATATATATATATATATATGTATATATCAGAGCGTTTCTTAGTTTAAAAATTTATCTCATACATAAATGAAAAAATTAGATAAAATTAGGCATACATATACAACTTTTTCATGTCAAGTAAGAATAAATTTTCCAAAGGGCTAAAAAAGGGCTAGGAGCAATTTTAAATTTACGTGGCCATAAAATGGATGTGGTAGCTAAATCTAGCCACCAAAAGGCTAAAACGGCAACACTGTCGAATACTTTCTCCTCCGGCAATGATCCGGAAAATGAAAATATTCAGTGTAATTAATTGCAGAATTATAATGTCACATTATATTAATCGCCATTCCTGCCAATCTTAATTAAATGGCAGGAATTGAACATATACTGGTATATTTATTAATAAATGTGTTATTAACTTAAACTCCTCCACTTTTGATAAACACGCGCCTAATTCAGTAGGATTTATTAACTTAATAAATTAGTTGTTATAAACTACAGGGTTTAATGCAGATAAACTCTAATTTAAGTTTAAGTGATAAGTAACTGCAAATATTGCAGAAAAACTATTGGCTAGCCTGGAGGTATAAATCAAGTGCAGCCTTAAATATATCTTGTGAAGTGCTAAGCCTTGTTAACATTTTTATTAGGATGATTAGGGGTTAAGCATACTTTAAGTTGCCAAAAAAGATTTTTCTATCAGATACATTATAATAAAATGTTATAACGTTTCGGATAGGAAATCCCTTGAATAAACATAAGTGGAACTTTATATCGTACGTTTAATAACTACACAGCTCAACAAAATTTGGTTGTATTTTATCTCAAAAATGGGGCCGACCTTATTATATAGCTTTTTTGATGCTGATTTGAGGTGCATTTACATAATTTTTATAGCATTTAATAGCAAACATGGCAAGTTTCAAAAAAAGTTTAAGAATAGAATGCGGACGTAGTTTTTCATTTTATTTTTATTTTGCGATGGTTTATCTCTACCCAAGGATTTTTTTCAAACTGCACAAATCCTATAAATTACAGAATAATGGATTTAAATAGTCTTTTTTATAGGAAATTTTTGATTTTCTTAATTTTTCCCAGGTTCAAAATTGTATAAATGCTAAAAATTATATATGAAGGTGTTAGAATCAAAAGGTTCTGACATTTTTTTTTATTAATTAAGGTTAAAGTCTATTACTTATTGTAAATTCTGGGTAAATGCATTTGACATGATTCTTGCCTAAATGATTGCAGGTTAACTAACTAATTTAAATGAATGTTACTCTGTGTCACCAAATAAACATTATATTTAACTACACAAATATTGGAATAACTTATATTTTCAAAAAATGTCACTTAGACCCTTATGATTCCAACCTCTTCATATGTATGTCAGGTTAGGTTAGAGTGCATTGTAAATTCTTAAGGGATCCGTTTTCAATTTTCAGATATGAAAAATATATGATGGAATTTAGATCATTTGGCATTTACATTCCATTTGCGGTTATGGTTCGATACTTTTAATGTTCTTTATTTAGAAACTACTCTTAGAAAAAATTCGGAGCTTATTTAAAGGATCGGGTAAAAAATAAAGGACAATATGCGTCCTTTATTTAGTGAAAATTGATAAAGGACAAAGGAGTAAAATAAAGGATTGTCAAGCGCCCCATGTTAGCTTACCTTATTTGAGAGTGTTTAGTGATTTTCCAGGTGGAACTGGCTTACAGCAGTATCGAGAGCACATTGGATTTGAAAAGCCTTTAATCTTTACTGCTCTGGCTTTACTCATTCGGCAGTTCAGGTTTTCGTCAGTGCCGCCACCGTGGCAATTTCGCTGCCAAGGTATGTGAACTTCTTCACAGTCCCAAGGATTTGGTCGGGGATTACCACGACATCGCAAGACTTCGGTGACATACTTAGAACCTTCAGATCATAAAAACGATGTGATGAAATCCATGTGTGTCATCAGCGTATTCAATACTGCAGTGAACTGGGCATGCACCACCGAATTCTGCAACCGGGGAGCGGCCTCATGGCGAAATGACCAAAAGAAAGAGAAGAGGTGCGAATGTTGCTTACTAGGGCTCTCGAGTGTAGTGGGTTTTGGCGGATGGAGCCTCTATGCGCCAACGGCTGAAGTTGGCATCCAACTTAGTAACACCCGGAAAACGAGTGGTTTCTGGCACGTTTCGACGATTCCTGACAACGGTTCGTTGAATTGTCTAAACGCCAGATTGCCCCAACTGGAACACTTAATAGAGGTACGCCCTCGATATGTAAAAAAATATGATTTTCACTACGTACTGATAAAAGAGTGATTATCCACAAATATTTTACGCTATGAATTTTTTTCCAATGTCGCAAGCATTAATTACATTCGCCGGCATATGTATGTATGTAGAGGGGTCCTCACACCGAGCTCTCTGCTCGATAACCCGGTGTTCGGCAATTTTTTCTAATGTATTTTTTTGTGTAAAATAGTGTTACACAAGCAAAATACATTGGCAAAAATTACCGAACATGGAGTTACCGAGTATCAAGCTTCGGTGTGAAGACGCATAATGTTTATATCATCAGTCTTGAAAAAACTTGACGCCATTAGAGATATGTAAATCACATCTGTCCATTCCCTGTTGCCGTTAGGTCAATGGGAGAACTCTTGCGATGCGATAAAGCAATTGATTATCATAATGACATGTAACAACTGAATAATTTATGAAAAATTACATATGCCATATTTTTCGGCATGAAATCTGGGCGAGCAACAAACAACAAACGGAAGAGTAAAATTAACAGCACAGCGGATTCAAAACCAGGAAGGAAAAAAGAAACAAAAAATTCATGCCGCTCATCATCAACGTCAGCATTATTGGACAGATACACGCGTTGATACCGTTCGGACGAGTAAGTAAATTCATATGTATGTACGTTGGAGGCATCGCATACAGATAGAACTGTTGAAGGCATTGATGTGCAAGATATTTATCTTGGCGAGCAGCGGCGGCAAGCACCGTCACCACCAGCGATGCCGAGGAGGATGCGGACAACAGTTAGTTTGCACTCAAATGGCAACGTCGGCAAGAGATAGGCAGAGAGGGGGCAGGCTGTGGCTATACTTGCAAATACTATGTGCCTTGCCTGCCTGGCTGCATGTCGAACTACGCGCCGGGGTTGCCTGCTAGCTGCTTGTCTGTCCGCATTCGTGTTGCGCGCAACAGCGCATAAATTAAATTTAATGTGACATTTTTACAAAATGTTCATTTCTCACATTTCCACGCACCCATATAGCATGTTGCAACAACAATAACAATGACAACAACTGCAAGAACAACAGACAGAGGCAAAAGCAATAAATAAATACAATTCGTATTGTATTCGTTCGATGCGGCAAAAAAAGTAAACATAAAAATAAGAAAATCAACCCAAAAACACTAAAAAAACTGCCATAAGAGAATTTACAACTATTGTTGTTGCTGTTATAAGTGTGTGGCAACTGAGCGCATAAATTTCCATAAGAAATATATTTTGCCTTAAATTAGCCTCAATTAAATGTTAATGCTTTTTGACAGTTTTTTGAGAAGATAAATACATAAATATGTATGAGCTATGTGTACACCTTCGACACTGACAACGCCTTTGCCACAGCGGCGCGGCATACCCTCATCGCTGTGGCGCTGTTCGCTGCGTTTGCGTTACTCAAGTGCCACCTCTAATCGTTGTTCCAAGAGTCAAGCTCTTCTCTCTTAGCCTCATTAAACAACTCTTCTTGCAAAATAAGCCTCGCGAGCTGTTCTTACATTTCCGGCCCCCTTAACGTCTAACGACCAATCTGCTGCGCCTCCGCGCCACTGGCTGTCGGCAAAGCACTCGGTCGGACGCCGTTGTCACACGCATATCAACAGCGTATTATAGGGGTTGACAGTTGACAGCGAAATTTTGTCATTCATGAAAAATGAATTATGATTTCAATATTTCCTTTTTGCCGCTTTTGCAAAAGATTTTCAAACGACCAACCGAATGCGCCGTTAAGCGTGAACGTTGCAGTGGGGTGGCGGGGCACGGAAAGCCGCGAGCGCAATCACTTGAGAGGTTAATTTTGTCGGTGTTGTTGTTTTTCTTGCTGTTGTTGTCACACTGGCATTTGGCATTTCTCTTCTCGCCATGTCGGACGCGTCTGTCGGTGTTGCAAGCAATTAGTGGTGATATTTTTGCAGCAGCTGTAAGCATTCATATTTCTTCATTTCAATTCGTTTCATTTCACAAGCAAACGCACAAAATATTAATGAAGAATGAATTGAAGAAAGACAAAAAAAAACTGCAGAAAAACGCTTAATTTAAATAAGAGAAATGGCTGTCTTTGGTTTCGGCAAATAGTTTATGCCATGCATTACATGAACATTAAAAAGATGAATACATTTTAATTTTGTTTGTACTTTTTCTAACTATACTGTATATTCTTCTTAACTACGAGGGAAGTTTGATAAATCAGTGACTTTTTAAACGGGTTCTCAATTTTAGAACATATCGCTAGCTTAGAGTAAAAACCCACTAAGCCCACTTTGTCCAAAAATTATATTTTGACGCAAGAAGCAAGAACAATTGAAAACGCATCGCTTCGTTAAATATCGAGCTATCAGTCTTATTTCTAACCATTTCTGTTCAGTGAAATTTGCCAATCCAAGGTAGTCGCAGTAAGGTTCCAAAGAATATAAACACTGTTCATGAACGCGGTGGACTTTGATACGTCTGGAATTGTTTTAGGTTGAAGAAACACAATTTGATAGGTTTTTATTCGCTACAGTAAAATTAAAAAAAAGGGATATATCAAGTTTTATAAAAGGTTTTCTCACGGTCCGTAACAGGGCGCCTAAACAACATAAAAACATTGCGCAATATCGGACTTGCGTCGGTCGTTTGTGTTGTGTATGGCGACAACTGCGCACTTTTTAGTCATTGTCGTGTCGAGATGTGCTTTAAAATATGGATAACATCCTATTTTGCGTTTTAAAGCTGAAACTACCCAAATGTACAACGCACATCTTTACTTGGGCAACGTTTCTCCAAAATAATGTTTGCGCAATTTTATTGTGTAGTAATTTCCACATTATTGACTTGTACAAGTCTCGGGTTGCGCAATGATTTCATGTGGTTTAGGGGCCCTATAAAAGATACGCTTAGTTTAACAAGTTCATTCGATCAAAACCGTGCAGCGATTTTGGCAGAGCGCAGCAAAGGTCGACGCTCATTGCTTTCCAAAGCTAACTCGCGTCAATTGGGAATGCTATATAAAGACAAGTTCTTTTTCAACTGGTCTTTACATTGCAAAAAAGGCCTTTCCTTCCTCTGCAGGTTCTGAACTGAATACTTTCGGGCTGCAACGTTTATGTCCATTCGTACGACATGGCCGAGTCAGCGGAGCTGCTGTATTTTAATTCGCTGGACTACGTCGTTGTAAAGCTCTTACAGCGTATCGTTCCACCGTTTGCCATATTCTCCATCACCAACGCACCAAGGCCCGTAACAATGTTTATACATAAATTAAGTTGTCTTCTTTTTAGCAATAATAGCTGTCAACAATGATAGCAGTGCATACATACTTCGTTTAGTCCTCATTCACCATCAGACCTAGAAGCAATTGGTTCCCTCATTCACGCAATTTTTCCACAGTTTGACTATCCCTTGGCCCCTGGCCCATTGTGGTGAATTATGTTTTGTTTACGATCTCGACATAGGGGAAAAGCTCGTTCAGATTGCGGTTCAATGTAGTCAAACATGCGTTTGAGTTGGCCACACGGGTGCACTTATTGTCAAGTGTGAGCAAGAACGGCCCCCAAAGCTCGAAAATTTTTTTCATGTCCTAATATTCATTTAAAATTTGATGAGTTCGACCAGTTAAAATGCCTACTGTCTTAGCGATCTCACGCTCCATCACTCTCCGATTGTCCCTAATCAATCCATGGACTTGGCTTGACTATATCTTGTGGCATGACTACAAACTAAATTGTTCAGAAGTTTACAGTAACGCAGTCTATGCTCCAGTAGATACTTACTTCGGTGAAAAAGCAAAGCAGATCGGTTTTGTCATGAAACAAGAAATCCGCATATTTCTTATCCTAGGATTTCACCAGTTTACCGCCTGCTTGTTATTTTATAAAATGTATATACATAGGTGCTGCCCTGAAGAGTAAAAACAACTAAATGGAAAATAGAATTAAAGATATTTATCAACATAACAATCAATGCAGTAAATTAGCAAATTACATTATAACAGTAGAAAAACGTGGGAAGCATAAGTTAGCAAAGAGGCTTTTCGGTCCGAGAAAAACCTAGAGAAACTAGGATGCGATTGGCCGATTACAGTATATTTTGCTTAGCTGCCCATCCTTCTTTGCACGAAAAACTTGTGCGCTTAACCGAAAAAAGCACTTAAGCGAATTTTCTTTACTACTTCAATGAGGAAGGTATCCGAATCCCTACCAAACCAAATAATGGAGGAGCACTTACCTCGTAGAAATTACTGCAATCGAAATTTTTTCCTAATGGTATCTAATAATCTCCATATATGTATATATAAAATTATGGCCGTTTTCGTTGTTCCGCGAGAAGAGCAAAACAAATAAAAGCTTGTAAAATTTGGGTAAGTGAAGAGCCAGTACTGCTAAACGTAATACTTTCTTTGACAATTGATAATAGTTGCACAATTTTTAAGGCAGGTATCTCTAATGTGCAGTTATGTTGAATGCATCTATCGGAGCAGTTTCCATATACATAAATAAATAAAATAATGCCACTGATGCGCATTTTGAGGCAGGTATCTCAAATGTGCACTTAAGCATAACGGCAGCAAAGCAAAATATACTGTATTGTAATTCAGAGGATTATTCACTATGGAGAGCGATTATCGCTTCTAGACAATACACTGAGGGAAAAAAACTTTAGAATTAAAAAAAGTGCTAATTTAAAGAAAATACGCATATGAAAGAGCGTTTTAAATTTGAGTGTGTGCGTTATAAAATATGTGGTTGTGAAGTGCACAGATGCTTTTTCGTAACTAAGAAGAAAAAAAAAACTTAATTTTATCTTCCGTCTGATGGTAATTGAACCCGGTCCATCTTGGCCGCAACCAATTGTATCAAGCGTCTTTGCACACTCAGCTACAGCCATACATGTAAATGTGTTTTCAAATGTTAAGTTTGAATCAACATCACAGCGTGCGGTTAGTGCATTATGTCATACCATGGATGTGTGTATGTGTGTATGTGTTGTCACCGCTGTGTATGCTTTGTATACATTTGTATATGAAAAAGCATCCGAGACGTGCAAAACGCCATGCGTGCAGTGAAAAATACTTACTTTTAATACAGGCGTATTTGAATTGAATATTTTCATTATACGTAGTGTACGTATAATGGAAAAATCCATTTCGTTAACACGTTCACTAGATTTAGAATTTTATTCTTGCAACTCGTTTTTTTTCTCAGTGTACGTAAAGCCATGTCTGACATACATACTTAAAATTTTTTTGAAATTTTTAACAATGTCGTTTTTGGATGCTACGTAGGAAACACTTTCTGATGCGCCTCTACGAGTTGAAAGACCATCTGTTTCTCGGTTTCGGAAGTGGTTACTTTTTCATTTAACTTTGTTGCAATAATTTCTTTCACTATTGCTTCAGCCCGTAAATAATTTTGGTTGTTTATCCAGCGACTGGAGTCAAATTTGTGTAATTTGATGCGTCCACAAATAATGCCACAAAACATGTCTTTGTATATTTTTTTTTTTTACGAAGGTGAATTAGCCGACGCAGAACGTGCTCCCGAGTTACCAATTAGGAAGTAACTACTAGTCTTTGTCGTTTTCTCCATTATCACTTGCATCAATATTGCCTCCTTTTTTGATTATGTAAGATAATAATGTTATTATCAGTCGTGAATATAGATTAAAGTATGTTTTTGGTTAGTTGTATTAAAAACTGAGTACGTCATTCAATTTAGCGGCTTATTCTTCATGAGGTTGGATTTTTCTTTTTCTTTCTTGTGTAAGATGAATGTGTTTTCATATAAGGATCTAAAGTTATAGCAAAACAGTTTTATAAATCGCGGTTTTCGGAGTAGCTCATTAAGTTTTTGCAATAATGAAATCGTTTTTCTATTTTGTTAGGTCTTTAGCGTCCTATTTTCATATTCTGCTGCCGGAGGGAGGATCTGAAATACTTTAGCAAAATGTATGGAGAAAATAAAGCATCTAATGTACATTCAAGAAAAATGAGAAGCTCCCAAATGGTATACAGGCAAAGCGAATTCAAAATAATCATTAGTTGACATAAAATTATTGCACGCATTGCTGACATTTTGACGCGAGATATGTAAATTACTTAATGAGTGCTTGCATTCCTGCCTTTAATCATTGCACTGAGGAGACAGCCATTCATTTCGAAAATAAACAAATGTAATCCGCCAGCAATCTCGAATATACACAAACTGACACAAGCATGTAAATAAGCAAATAAATAAGATTTAATGCACCAAATACAAGCGTATTTATGTATATACATATCGTACCTTTGCTGCAAGAGTGTCATAATCCAAAATGAAAAAAATTAGTTAAGAATGCATAAATGAGCGTCATCTCCTCCTCTATGCCGTATATCCTTGCTGTTTCGATTAACAATATCTCATTATAAGAAAGTTTATCTTCTTTTTTACTATGGAAGCGTACATTAACTGTTAACTTCAAAGCCGTTTTTTCGCTTTTTGATCTTTTGGATTATGACACTGTTGCAGCAAAGGTACAATATGATTTTAATTCAGCTGCCTTTTTTTCTCATTTAGTTATATCCGTCGCTGCCGCTGGTGTGCATTCAGTGGAAAGATAAATTCATACTTTCGTTCGCTGTAAACTTTTGAAGACAGCACAGACAAATTATCACAGCCACATACTTACATTTGTCTCATAATTTTTCATTAAAAATTTTTATACAGCTCTGATGTGGAATTAACAAATGAAAGAAGACAGGCGTTGAGTGGGCAATCAATCAGCAGATAAATGCGATAAGTATGTCATTATTTCGACAAAAAGCTTTTCTGTTGGATTAATTTTGAACTAATTTAGTTATTTCGTGTGTGAGAACTCAGAGAAGATCATCATGAGAGACTTTTGAAGATGAAATGAGAAGCACATGTTCATAATTTATTCGGTGACGTGCAATAATATCAGTGGAATTAATGTCAATTGACATCAAATCACTATTGTAAGGGAATTATTGTCAATGATATTAGTACACAGGCCAAAAGTGAGATAAAACCAATTGACAATAAGTCACTTCGGATTTGATTCACCCTCATTCAGCCCTGAAAGCTTTCCTGCATTTATTTAGATTAGGTGGCCACCAGGGAGGTCCATACGCCTCCTTTGTTTCCCCCTTGGGACATACCTCGATTAGAGCTGCCTGGCAACTCTCAAGAAAAAAATTAACTAATTGATCAAGTTCCGCCCTCGTTTCTGGTGTATTAGATGGCTCAGAAGGCAGATTTTTACAAATAAGTTTTCGGTAGTCATTTTCAGTTCTTCTAATATTTTGTATCTCTATAGAGATAAGGGGCGAGTCTAGTATGCTATATTCAAGGTACCTGGGATCCGAGAAAAATACTTTTTCAGGACTTTCCAGGCCAAGACCTGATCACTGATCTGAGTCGACGTTTTAGGATGTCACGCCTGTGCACGTCGATCACCCCCCTCAAAGACAAGAAAGCGCTCATCGAGATAAACGTATGCAGTTATAAGTGGTAGGACCAACGCCCATTTTCCAAAAATGTATAAAAACCTTCTCTATTGTTAAGGGCCAATTTCACAGTGCGTAGTTAACTCAGAATTGGCAGTTAACTAGATATTTTCAGTACAAATTGTGAGTTAACTACGCACTGTGAAATTGGCCCTAAGAGATTGTTGTAGGTATTAACTCAGAGTAAATCAGCGACCCTAGCTTTTGAATGTCGGAGTGTTCATATTTCTGAAGTTTACCGCTATAAGGAAAGTGGGCGTAATTTCTATACGATTTAAAAAATGTCCACAATGTTTCTTTTCTGTATCCGGGGCAATAGCTGCACGGAGCTTGGTAGACATTTTTCTGGCTACACTCAATCTCTGTCCGGCTGGCTATTATCATCGGAAGGACAAAAGCTGACGTCACCACCATCCAAGAAATATGTTATAAATTAAGTTGCGTTCCTTAACTCGCAAGAAGTTGCAAGAATTTACAGGATTTTACCAGAAAGCGTTCCCGTACTCGGTTCTCTGGCTTTTTTTGCTTTGTGACAGTTTTACAGGTTTTAACCCAGAAAAGTTGGGGAACGCAACTTTAATTTCCAAGACCTTAGTATTAAGGAATTTATGGGTCATAAACATACAAATGCCTTTCAATAACATAAAATCATACACATGGAAGTCGAGATACTACATGTAACAAAATGTATCGTCATGTAATCATAAATAAAGACATCAAAGCAACCAACTTGTCCACTAATTATTTCCTGTTTAAATGTCTTCCATCTTTATGCTAATATGTATAAACATACTTTGACAGCCGCAAATTCAAGTCTAATTGATTTTGAAGTTTGAAAATTTATTGTTTATGGCAAAACACATAACACAGCCAGCAAAATATATGTGCATAGCTTCATTTAAATATGCTGGTGCTTTTATGATGGCGGCTCGTATCGTTTAAATTTTGTGGCCATCGCTGGTAGACCAACAACAGACAACGTTGTATGCAATTTTATTGTCACCATAATGTGTTAAATAAGCCCATCACTAGTGGCTTAAGTGGTGGCATTGGATAAGGAATGAGAGGTACTTACCAGTAGATATGACACAGAGAAACTATTTCCACACCAAAGAACACTCATGGGCGGCGATATTAAACTTACATATGTATGTATATGATCGTGAATTATTCACTGCATAAGTATGCATGTTTGGATATGTACATACCCTGCAGCAAAATTTAGAGACAGTCTGGCAAAGCGCTAGTTCCGCCCTACAATTTTCAGAACTGTCTCTGAACTACTGCAAAAGCGATGCAGAGCTCGACTGTTGAAACTCATATGTTGCTAGTTGCGCTGTCATCAATGTTACTCATCCTGGTCATGTGAAAGCTGTCAAAAGATGCACAAATGTACTATACTACATTTTTCGATTTTCTTAGACCATAAAACTAGTAACAAACTGTTTTCGTAACGAAACGCGTAGGAGAAGAAGCAAACACTTGTTTTATTCAATATAACCGGCCAAAAAGCTCCAAACCCAATAGCGTTTTCGTTTATTTAATATGTAATTCTCTACATAGTTTATGGGGCAACTGCTAAAATATTTCCAAAAAAGTTGTTATTGGTAGCATTAATGCCATTTTTATACATATCTACGTGCGTATAAAATCGAATGCAAAATATAAAATTTAGTTACGCTACACTTAACAGCAAAGATACGCGTACACAATTTCTTTTTTAAATATTCACAATATATTTAAAGTTAAAATTTGTTTGTTATTATTTTATAAAAAAATGATCATGCTTAAAACAAAATCATGTAAACCGTGTTTTCAAAGTTTATACAAAACAAAGGAAAATTTAACAATTTTTCATAAAAATTTTCGACCTTTTAATCAGATTTAATGAAAGATAAACAAAAGTGGTAAACAATCTCATTTTGAAATGGGGGTGCTATTGATATGACCGATACTGTACATACGTAAATATATCACTGAGCTCCGAAATATGCAGTGATCTTTTAAATTTCATATTCCATAAACCATTTAAATTTATGTAAATTCCTAACTGTGCTGCAAACTTGATATTTAGAATTCTAAAACTGTCTTCAACTATCAAACTTTTTAAACAGATTTTTTTTTATAATTATTTCGAGTATTCAGTTTTGGGGCCCATCAAATTCTAGTGTAGTAAAGTGTAACCTTGCATCTTAAACGACAATACATAGTTAAATAGCAGAATACCTTCAAGGGCGTGCGAAAAAGGAGTTATGAAAAATCAGCGCGATTATTTATACTAAAATTTAATGGGCTATAGCACTCCGAATAAAAATATTGAAATTTTATTACAGTTTCTAGAATTCTACTAAATTTCCAACACAAAAACGTAAAATTATATGTGTTTATGTTATAATACTTATGAGCCATCCGTAAGTAAAAAATTTCCCAGAAGTACCCACTATACGTAACAAATATAAATTATTTTTAAGAGTAACGGTTTTAGAAAATGAAGGAATAATGAACACTTTATGTTCCTAATTTTAAAGCACAGTTTATCTCAAAAAGTAAATTAGTGCATAACAAATAGCTCTTAAAACATAAAATGAAGTATTTTGTATTTACAAAATTGTATGCGCGCTTATTTAATTACAGTATTTAAAGAAAAGGCTCTATACAATACTTCTTAGAACCAGCTCAAAACTAACCACATTTGATCTAGTCCGGAGGTGACTCTTTTTGAACTATCTAAGAACTGTTGTTATATGATCTGTCTCAGAACCATCTAAGCCAAAGTCAGCTCAGAACAAGTTCAAAAGTTCTGCAGAGGGCGACAATTGTCACTTCGTAGGACATCGCCATGTTAAAAAAGACAGTTGAAAGCATTGAGTTGGATAGATAAAGAACCAGTACCGTCCCTTTTCAGGCTAGCTCACCGCAAGTTCAGAACCAGTTTGTTTTGCTGCAGGGTACATACTTACTGCAAAATATAAGAATATGTGTGTATGTGTAATTTAAGTTGTTGAAATATAGAATGTTTTAGTCAAATGAGCATTACTATATTTATGATATTCGTATAGCTATTCGGCTGCGCCAGATAGTGCTGAGTTTATGCGTGACATGCATAAATAGATATAAGAAGCAGGTTTTCCATTTGCTTGTGGATTTTACTATAATTTTAAATAAACAATGATGAACCAAGCTGAATCAAAATGTCTCACAATTCCATGCTAGTGCACTAATAAGTGTACTATGGGGCAATACTATAGACACAATACAACGTGGACGAAATTTTCGATAGTGAACTTTGGCTGATCGATCTGCAGCATTAATTCCCAACATAAATAAAATTCTTCAAGCCACTTGGCTTCATCCTGGTGGAAAGACGAGAAACCAAATCGATCGCTTCCGTTCAGAAAAAGCATACCTCCCGGCAATACGAGGAAGTACTGAAATGATGAGAGACAACCAGAATATTTGCCATTCGACTCACACACCTATTCCCTTAGAGCACTCTTCAACAGTGTGAACATCGTCTCCGAGCCGATCGATTCCAATCAAGATTTAAAACAGCATTAAACAAAAAGTCAAAATTGGTTGAAAATTACGGCCTAAACCGTCGTTTAAACATTTCCGTATTTGTGTATAGATGTTGCTGCAACATGTTCAATTTGACATGTTTCGCATGTTGTTTTACTTCGTATTTGAAATTAAACTTTGAAATTAAGATAAATATGAAGATGAAGAAATAGATGATAACGACGAAGTAAAAAAAAGAAGACAAAAGTGAAGATAAAGACGNTCAAATTCAAGGGGAATAATGCACATGGAAATAGTTCTCAGCGGTTTAGCGGTTTGAGAATAAAAACAAAAACAAAGATGCCTAGAGGTACAGGCAAAAACGAAGATCAAAGTAAATTTAAACAGTTTAAGGTAAAGGTGAAGAGGAATATGCAAAAATAAAGATAAACATGAAGAAAAGGATGAGAATGATGTAATAATCGATATTGCTATCGATAAAATAATCGATATTGTTATCGATACTGTTATTGATTAAATAAACGCTATTGTAATCGATATAATAATCAATGGAACAATCGATATTGTTATCGATACAATAATGGAAATTGTTATCGGTATAATAGTCGATTAAATAATGGATTTTGTTATCGATTTAGTCATTTATATTGTACAATAATCGATACTGATGATTGTTATATTTATCGATGAATTAATCAATTTTAAAATCGTTGTATTTTTCTATATGTTTATGGATATTGTTATCGGTATTTTTATCGACACGGCTATCAACAGGGTTATCGATATACTAATCGGAACATGGAATGTAATCACATTACATGACATCACATCACATTTTATCATATGATATGAAGAAACATCACATGATATTACATCACATAATATGATATCACATCACACGATATCACGTGACATGACATTATATGATATGACATCACATTATATGGCATGACATCACATGCCTTGACATCACATGATATGACATCATATGACATGACATCACATGACGTGGCATCACATGATATGACATCATATCACATGACATCAGAGGATATGACAACACATGACATGACATCCTATCACATCACATAAAATCACGTCACATCTTATCACGTCATCGCACCTCATCTCAGCTACGTGAATAGAAAAAGAAAAGGATATAAGCAAAGATGTGAAAGATAAGAGCAAAGGTAAAGTTACCGATTTCAAAACCAAAAACACCGTTGTAAAGGTAATTTTCTGTAGATGAGAAGAGTTTTTATAGTTTCGAAATTGGTTGAAAATCGTCGTTTAAAAATTTCCATATTTGTGTATGGTTGTTTTTGCAACCTGTTCAATTTAAGCTGTTTCGCATTTTGTTTTACTTCGTGTATTTGAAATTAAACTTTGAAATAAAGATAAATATGAAGATGAAGAAATAAATGATAACGATGAGGTCAAAAAAAGAAGGCAAAAGTGAAGATAAAATTGAGATAAAGGCGAAAATGGAGACAATGCGAAATACATTAGAATTAGGTTAACAGAGTTGAAATTTTCCGATAGGAATCGAAATAAAAAAACAGCTTCTCATAAAAATACAATCGCCGTTCGGAGTCGGCGTAAAACTTTAGGTCCCTCCGCTTTGTGTGACATCAAGGCGCACGCCACAAGTCGGAGCGCCAATCTATTATTATTATTATTAATCGAAATAAAATCAGCCATAAAGGTTACTGAAATTTGTCGAATCATCGAAGTTTATAATTATCGAAATTTATCCATGCTTATTAAGTTATCGCAACGTATCGAATTATTCAAACTGATCAATGTTTACTGAGTTGTCGAAATTTATAGACACAGAAACTTAGTTGTCCGAATTTACGGATAGTTATCGAGCTATAAAAACGTGTGGGACTAGCGAAATTTGTCAAGTTAAAGAAATGTATCAAGTTATCGATATTTATTGAATTATCATTATTTATAGACTTAACGAAATTTATCGAGGTGTCGTAATGCATGGAGTTCTTTCAACTTACAGAGTTATCGATAATTATTGATCTACTGAAATTGGTTGGTTCAACGAAGCGAAGTTTATGGAATTTTCAAAATATATCGATTTATCGAAATTTCAAGGTTATATAAGCTTATCGATTTATCACTGCTTATCGAATTTAATCGTCTTAACAGAGTGTAACGGGTTATCAAAATGTTTAGATAGTTTTCGAAAAATGTGGAGATGTCAAAAGTAAAATTTTATAAAGGTATCCAAAGTTTTTACATTTTTGAGTTATCGAAATTTATCGAGCCATCGAATTTCACAGTTTTCGAAATTGGCCAAGTTAACGAATTTTATTGAGTTATCGAATTTTAGTGTTCTTGAAATTCATCGAACTATCGATATGTATCAAATCATTGAAATTTATCGATAAACTTGAATGTATCGGGTCAATTCCAAGTCCTGCCGAAGTCCTCCAAAGACCTTCTCAGATAAAAAAAGAAAAATTAGTTACGTTTTAGCAGAAGATTTTCCGGTTAGTTAATTTGTACCGTATAAGTTTTGCTACGTGTTAAGTTAGAAAACCTCGCCAAGACTTCTAAAACTAGAAAAACTGTCGACAGTAACTGGCACTCTAGTCTATATATTAATACGCCACAAGAAAATTTTGCAATCCCTTTTCTGAAGGCACCGTTCGTTCGTTTTCAATGAACATACACCGATCTAAAGGATATAACTTGCTCTAATCCTGAAATGTTAATCCATATACATAGGGGGCATGGCATCTGACATATAGACAATACCTCTAAAACCAATTATGCTGGAGATCTGAAACTTAGCACAGATGCATAGATTGTAAATACCCTACTTACGGTGAAAAATGGTAGGTACTGGAAAAGTGGGCGTGGCACCTCCTATACAAACTGAAATTTTCTTATCGGCCATCTCTGTAACCGCCTATGCTAACGTCCTGAAATTGGACACAGCAACATATGCTATCAATACCGTACTTACGGCGAAAAGTGGTGAATAATGGAAAAGGGGGCGTGGCACCGCCCATAAAAACTGAAATTCTCATATCGCTTATCAATGCCGGTATTACGGTGAAAAGTGGTAGATAATGGAGAAGGGGCGTGGCACCGCCCCTTACAAACTGATATGCTCTTATCGCTTATCCCTGAAACTGCTAATGCCCACGTCCTGAAATTTGACACAGCCACATATGCTGTCAATACCGTATTTATGGTGAAAAGCGGTAGGTATTAAAAAAGGGGGCGAGGCACCTCCCATACAAGCTGAACTTCTCATTTCGTTTATCTGTGTATCCGCTTATGCTGACGTTCTGAAATTGTACGCAGCTGCATATGTTATCATTACCGCACCGAAATGCAATTTCCATATCGCTTATATCTGGAACCACTTATGATAAGGTAATGGAATTTGATACACCTACATCTATAATATAAAATGGCAAGAATCAGTCAATTGGAACCATTTTCTACCAGATTTCTAAATCGCATTGAATGATGGTTGGATCAGTGTGTCTGGCTTCCGTTAGATGGCGCAGGGATTGAGAGTAGAGATGGGCATGGGACTAAATATTAAGTCCTGACCCCGCCCATCCCGAAATTCAATTTTCAACTTCCGAACCCGCTCATGCCGACGTTTTTCATAATAGTACCGCGGGCCCGGGGGCCCCGAAATCTATCTCTAAAAAAATCACATGTCTTGCAAATTAATTTTAAATAAAATAAATTGTATGAAAGTTCTGGCATCCTCCGATTATTTTGTTTTGCTTTGCTGTTCGTTTTCGTCTCAATAAAACATAAAAAGGTAAGTTTTCATACAAATTTTTTAAGGAAGATTTTCTTAATTTTCGGAGGTTGCGATTTTATCGGGAGCACCGGGATGGGATTTTGGTCCCGTTCAATATTGGTGGTAAGCAAAATTTAAAAATGTATGAAAAAATTTCGAATTTCGCCAACTGGGCGATACTAGTTTAGAGAAATTTGGCGACGAAAATTCAACGTAGCGATTGTCAGAATTCTACTTCAGGGCAAATAAAATTTATATAAATTTTGAACAAAGTTTAAAACTTTTGTTTATATATCGTCACCTGAAATGCAAAAAGACGTAACATATATCATCGTTGAAATGCAAAAAGTCATAACTAATAAAAAATTCAAATTTCACTTTTTGATTTATATGATGGATTTCATCGAATTACAACTCGCCACATCATTTTATGAATAAAAATATTAAATATTAGTCACGACTTTTTCCATTTTATTAACGATGTTGTTACGTCTTTTTGCATTTCAGGGACGATATATAGTTTTTGCTATACAGTTTGAATTAAATTAAAAAAATTTTAATTTACCAAAGTATATCTTGTTTTTCTATAGAAGTGGTGGTAAGGTTTGCGTGGACACAAGTGTAAGTTAGAAAAAGTTTTTCTAACGGCGTCGCCCCTCGATAGGCCATGACAAACCTCTCTCGTTAAAAACCATTTGTCCATCGAAGGCGGCGTAAAATTGCAGGCCCCTACACTTTTGTTATGGCATCAGAACGCACGCCACATAATGAAGGAGAAGCTCGGCCTACACTTAGCAAAAGTGCAAGCGCCATAATGTTATTATTATTGAAAGCTCAGTTATAGTGGCAGAGTTAAGGGCCACCAGGCTGTCTGAGTATATATATTTTAGAAGTAGTTTTAGGCTGTAAACGGCTTCTTGTATGGCTGCTAGTTCGGCTTGAAAGACACTGCAATTGCCAGGTAGATGGAAAGATAGTTGTATTCCTAATGGCCCCGAGTAATTGCCTCCTCGTACTCTGTTTTCTAGTTTGGAGCCGTCCGTGTCGAATCTTATCGCTTCTTCAGATTGCGGAACTCCTTCGATCCATGATTCTCTGCTTGGTGCAGTCATAAAGACTATCAGGATATTGCCTTCCCAAAATATCTATGGGTACGATGTTTCGAATCGGATTCTTTGCTTCAGTAGGTGTTGTGCGGAGAGCACCACTCAAGCAAATCACAGGTGTTCTCTCCACTTTTTGTAATTTCATTATATTTATATTTTTCCCTAGTACTGACCACTATACTACTGCCGCATAGAGAAGTATGAATCTCAACACGATGGTGTATTGGTCTTCAGCACCCGCTGTTCGGTGTTTTTAATCCAGAATAAATTCGTTAATTCTCCCAATATTTGGTTTTAAGCAAAATTTTTGACACAGTGGCTCTTGAAGCGAGTTAGGCTGATTTTAGTTTCACTGTGTCAATGCATTTTCATTTCATTTCGCAGTCCCACCTCTCAGCCAATTTTTCATTGCTCCTCACCACTGTCGCCGCAAATGCAACCAAATTCGATCAGCATTTAATGCGACGTTCTGGTTTGCACTGACAGTTCGAAGCCTAAGTAGTAATTGTCATTTGAGTGACTTTTATGGTCTGTTGAGACATAATCGCTGCCATTTTAAATGAATTTTTATTGCCATACTAAGCGCGACCAACAAGCGACGAGCAATGCGATGTCAGGCAGTAATAGCATTGCAACAACAAAAACCATAACAGCAAAAGCAACAACTACAACATCAGCGAGGCAATCGTTGAGGCATCAAGTAGAGCAATAAATGACTTCCAACTGTCGGAGATGTAGATGTTGGTGTTGTCGCCTGACAAAGATGCACGCGGCCGGTTGAGGTAGTGGTAGCCGCGCTTGGCATCACCTCACAAACGACACAAAAGTTATACGAGTACCACCAGCAACAACAAACAAGGCGATCAACACCACACATAAGTAAGTGAGACAACATCAAAATCAACAGCAACGGCAATGGCGCATGCTGCAATCAAATTGTTGCATTTAAAAGCAAATTGACGGTCCCGGCCACAGTCACGTCGCATGTCGAGAGCGCAGTCAAATACTATATAATATTGTAATAAGTGTATAATAATAACAACAACAATCAAGAATGGGCACCATGCTGTGAGTAGAGTGAAAAATAATAATAAACTAAATGTTTAATCAGAAGTCAAGAAAAAAAAAGCGAATACAAAATACTGAAAAGAGGCAAATCATCATCAATGGCAACAGCAGAACAAGCAAAAACTAAGATTCAGTTGCTTGTGAGGCCGAGATGCAGCTACGGTTGCCGTTATGGTGTTGCTTGGCAGGCCGCCTTAATGACAGGAAAGGCTAAACGGAGCGACATGTCGTCGTTCATTCGATTATTTGTTGCTGCTGCTATTGCTGTTGTTTGGTGTGTGCAATTTTGTAGACTAGTTTATTGAACACATTAACTATGCCCCGATAATTAAGTCATAAATTATATTGTTGCTGGCATGAATGTGGCATGGCATGCTGTTGCGTTTGTCATCNCTTATGAACTTCTCTTAGTTGGAGATTTAGCTGTAACTTGACATCAAAACATCTAAGTTTCAAGACAGTCGATTTTTGTATTTTTGTCCACCTTCGCGGCACTGTGCGCCGTTGCGGTTCAAAAGTGCAGTAGTATGTTGACGATGATAACGATGCGCTGTATTTGACAACCGTTTGATTTTCTCTTAGAATATAGTAAAGACAAGTATACATCCATATGTAAGTACATATGTAAATATGTGCATTTACATAAATTATTTTTTACGATTTTCGTAGGAAAGCTCATTGGTGCGCTTTAGTGTGGAAAGGCGAGTGACTTTTAAAATCCACTTGTCATTTATTCTCTCTTATAACTAGTAGGAATTATTTGTGTTGTTTTTTACTTCTTATTTCGATTAGGGAATATTCATGGTCATTGTTAGAGTTGCGCACTATCATTCAGTAGGTCCAGTAAGCCTGTCGGAAGAGGAATAGCTCCTCAAATTCCGTAAGGTGGTTGCAAGTATATCTGGAGGTGCCAGCCATAGTAACGTATATTAAGCTAGCAGACCATGGCCACGACGCGCAACTCTAACCTGTTGGGTATTTAGTTGCTCATTAGTTACACTATTTCCGATTTTGTACCTCACTACGTTTAAAAGATACGCGTGATCTGCTAGGTTAAGTCTTAAGCTAGCAGACCATTGCTATATCTTCGGTTCACGATAAGATATCAGAGTTCTGCAAACGACATATTTAGTTGCTTATTAGTTGCTCATTAGTTAAACTATTCCCGATTTTGTAGGTCATCACGTGCATATCATACGTGTGTGTGTGAATTTTTTTTTTTATAAAGCTCTTCATTTTACCATTATTCTTCTAAATATTAGCCCTTAATCTTTATTATTAGTAGGAAATTTACTTTTAGTTTCCAGACTCAAGTTTTAGACTCAATCACTTTAGTTTTAGACTCAATCAATGACAACAAGGCTTATGGACAGCTGGAAAACTCTTTTGAACGGGTTCCAGGACCAGCGTTGCCGCTTTGGTGATTTTTTACCAAAACTAGTAATTTTTTTTATTTTTAGAATGAGTTTGCTAATTTGGTAATTATTTTTTTTTCAATTTGGTATTTTTTTTCAACGCAAGTCTTTTCTTTTAAGTTTTTAATACTAACTTACTACATATAAAAATTTATAACTTTGAACCTTCGTACAATTGCACAAAATAAAAGAATTCGCTAATGCACTTACATATGTATGTATGCGTCTACACCTCAAGAGAGCCAAAAATTGAAAGGGCTCTTTAATGTAACAATTTGCCTTGACAACTCCGAACTTTTAGTATGAGTTCGCAAAATAGCAATTTAAGGAAACCATCCATTTTGCCCAATATGGCGGCTCGATCACAGCCCCTACAGTCCCACAAATCAGAGTTTTGGATCATTTTTATCCGCCAGAACCAATGGTGAAAGAAAATAATTTCACAGGACTAATTAAAATTTTCCGATTAAATACGAATGTAACCGATGTATAAAATTGTTTATATCGTTTAACGATACATTTGCCGGTTTCATATTTTGTTTTAAGTTATGTAAAGTACTTTATGTAAAAGGCTGTATGTTACAGCCCATTTCCACCAAACGCTTAACTACAGTTAAGAGTTTAGATAATTTTAACAAGAGGTGATCTGCAAGGTTTATTTACTCGTTTTTGTTATTCTCCTTTCATTTTCTTGTACTTTACATATATGAGCAATTACCTCCTTCGAGTTGTAATCTGCTTTTTTACAATAGACAATGGAAATGAACTATTAAACACCTTATAAATGTTTGTAAATCTCTGAGCGATTTTTTAGTTTTATGTTTTAAAAATATTTGTGAATTGTTATAGTCGGAACACATTGAAAAGGACAACTACAGCTGTAAATTGTTCATCTTCGTTATCTAAACGCTCTGTCGATGGTGATATGAAGATGAAAGAAGAGGAAAAACTCATCTTTCGGTCGAAAAATATAAATAGATCTAAGCTGGCCACAATCTCAGACGTGATGTAGTTCAGTCGTCGCCAAAATAGTTATCTACATATGTCGAAAAATTATTTCAAATTTGTTTAGAACATTATACTCATAAAAATTTGATAATTTTTTTCTGAGTTTGGTAATTTGTTTTAGAGGTTTGGTAATAAATTAAAAATCGTTGTGGCAACACTGTCCAGGACATAAAGAGTTTGAAGGCGACGAAAGGGCTGACTGTATCGCTGTGGAGATTAAATGCGCTTTAATGGTCCAAAGTCTTTTGTGGGCTGGTGGAGAAAACCTTAGAGCATATTCTATGTGACTGCAATTTTTGATTCTCTATCATAAGTGTGACATGACATAAGAATTAAGAAATCTTGTTGTACAATCAACCGATTGTTATGAGGGTACACCCTAATGCCTTCTCTGCTGCTCAACTTTCTCGTAATGAGCAAAAGAAAGTGGAGAAAGAACACATTCCAAAGTCAACCGTATCACCGCGCGCACACGGGAAAACGGCCACCGGAAGTTTAACGGAAACAAATATAGCTTTGTATACATATGTTCTTATACATATTTTAATTATTAAAATAAAAATATTTATAACGTTTAAAATATAAACCGCGAGTGGTTTTATTTAATACGAACGCGAGAAAAACCTTCTCGCGTTGCTACTTGTGACTAAGGAAAAGGGCTGAAATTCGCATAACTCAACAAAAAACCGCGGTAGAAAAAAATTATTTTACACATTTGTTACCAGTTACCATAGCAACAACGTGGCGGAGTTTGAACAAAATGCTGCCATAAAATATTTCTCCTGGTACACTTGACAAATTTTTCCCCGTAGTTTTTATAAAATTTCAGTCTTCTTTTGCTCTTTAGCTCTTATACTAATAGGTAGCCTTACACGGGTACAAAATCGGATTTTACACTCTTCATGTTTAAAAACAATTATTCGTTCTCAAAATTTTCCGAGTATTGAAAAACGCAATCACCCCTTGTTCATCGCTATTTAAAAAAAAAAATATATGAAGTTAAAACTCTAATATTCTTACCTGTTTTAATAAGTTTATGTTCAACGCTGTTGTGAGTCTCACATTTAGAGCGAATAGATTTGGATTTTGCAAACATTTCGTTCAGATTGTAGTCTTCACAAAATGTTTTATCCAAAATCACGTCGTCTTGAATTTGTAGACCTGTTAATTTTTTTTCAACCAAATGCTACCACAGCCTTCCAGCTGTCCACAAGCCTTGTTGCCATTGATTGAGTCTAAAACTAAAGTGATTGAATCTAAAACTTGAGTCTTGAAACTAAAAGTAAATTTCCTACTAATAATAAAGATTAAGGGCTCATATTTAGAAGAATAGTGGTAAAATTAAGAGCTTTATAAAAAAACAATTTTCACACACAGACGTATGATTTGCACGTAATGAGCCACAGAATTGGAAATAGTGTAACTAATGAGCAACTAATAAGCAACTAAATACCCAACAGGTTGGAGTTGCTAGCTTAATATACGTGCCATAGTACTGTTGTTGTACTAGCAACGGAAACTAGCAGTGTGGCGGATGCCAGCGAAAGTACCACCACTCTGCAAATAGAAAATAATAGTGTCGGAAGTGCCAGACATAGTACTCCGGTTGAGGGAGCAATACCGTCTCTAAGAAGAAAAAACCCTCGGGTGTGGTCATGAGGCTGAGGTACCAGAAGGCGCTATTTGCTTGACAAAATTGACAAGAATGCAGCGGTAGGTATTGTACATTAGCGCGAGGAGGAGGACAAGGCTAGGTATATTAAAGTAGTGGAAGAAAGCGAGAAGTTGCCGACGGAACATACTAACACGCTCGTCGCTACGGAGGCCAAAAAGAGAAACCGCTCACAGAACGAGGGTGGTAACGAGGCCGGCACTAAAAAGGTTAAATGGGGAGATGCGGAGCCCGGAGCACCCTCAAACACCGTAACTTCCGTGACGTCGTCAGAGTTCACGTCAGTTATAGACGAAAACAGCAAGGCACCGCTAGCAGTGCAGCAGAAGTGGGTGAAGATTTATGTGAGATTATCGAACTTCGTTATGGATTACGCCCGAAGGTCCTCACCCAGAGTTCGATCCATTCTACGATTTCCTTGCTGGGCGCATTGCTAAGATCAGCGACGCGTTTATCGACTTGAAGCTCAAGCAGTTCCGAGCGAAGGACATCCCTACGAGACCCCGTGCGCGCATTTGGCTACCACCGACAGCCAAACTGGGCGAAAAGTAGCTGCGGTGTATCCAGCTGCCCTTGAATAGGCCTATTCTTCTGGCTATCTTCGCCGAATCCCTGGACAACAATAGTTAAGCTGGCGACTTTCCATGTAAGAAATATCATTGTCCGCAAGACGTGCAAAACGGCAACCCTACGCACTATTTGACTTCTCCGTCTAGTTGGAATTCGTTGGTCAATGACTTTATATGTATGCAGAAACGTATGGTGCTTCAAAAAAGCGTCTGTAAGTATGAATTTTTTATGAAAAGCCTCTAAACATACTTTTGTCGCAAAACTTAACGACCGAATCGTTAGCCTAGCAACAATTACACAGGTTTACAAAAAAAGAGTTTCTGCATATTAAACCAAACCTCTATATCCATATGTTATTCGACACTCTGCATATTAAACCAAACCTCTATATCCATATGTTATGCGACAGGGTCCCCCATATTTGGATTCAGCGATAAAAAATTAAAATTTTTTATTATTATTTAATAAATTGTTTGTCCTATTTGACCCTCAAAAGACCTCTAACCTGACATTATGGAGGTTAACGGACCTCGGATTCGGGTTCAACGAGTCCAAAACCCCATATAAGGTTTGCGCACGATGAAATTAGTGCACACATTGCGGCTAGTAAAATCTTTTAACTTTGAAATTAAATTTTTTTACCACAAGATGGCTTTGCTAAATATATACAAATGCTCTTGTCCAATTTCAAAAGAATTCGATACGTTTTGTGTTCAAGATGGGCAATGAAAAGGAAGTACGCGAAAAAATTATTAGATTTTATAACGAAAATCCAAATTGGACTTTCAAAGCAATCGCTAGAATACCAAAGGTTTCCCGGAATACCGTATCGCATGTTGTTAAAACTTACAACGAACGTCTGACTGTAAATAGGAAGCAAGGAAGTGGCAAAAAAAAGGGTTTTAAAAACCCTGTTGTCGCCAAGAAGATAATAGCGCTTTTTAGGAAAAATCCTAACATATCGGGTAGAAAAGTTGCTGAAAAACTACAATGCTCCGAGGCTTTTGTCAGAAAAGTTAAAAAGGAGGAAGGGCTTAAGTCATACAAAGTTCAGAAAGTTCCTGACAGAAATTCAAAAAAGAACAGCACGGCAAGAGATCGAGCCAAACGACTTCACCTTGAGTTCTTTAATAATTTTGACTGCTGCATCATGGATGATGAAACATATGTACTTGGGGACTTTTCTCAGCTACCAGGTGTGGATTTTTATGTTGCAGATCGTAGAGGAAATGTCCAAGAGGAGTTCAAAACGCAAAAAAAGACAAAGTTTCCTAAAAATTTTTGGTTTGGCAAGCAATTTGTAGCTGTGGTAAAAGAAGTAGCTCTTTTGTTACAACTGGAGCGATTAATACTGAATTATATATCCAAGACTGTTTGCAAAAACGGCTTTTGCCATTCATAAGACGGCATGAGGTCTCTACTTTTTTTTTGGCCTGACTTGGCTTCGTGCCATTACAGCAAATCGGCAGTTGAGTGGTATGAGACGAACAACATATTATTTGTACCCAGATACGCAAATCCACCTAACTGCCCGGAGCTCAGACCCATCGAAAGATATTGGGCTCTGGTAAAAAGGGTTATGAAGGGCACAAAACAAGTTGCTGATACCACCAAACATTTTTCCAAAAAATGGTTATCATCAAGCAAAAAAGTTACTGAAGACGCAGTTAGACGACTAATGGGAGGTATATTAGAAAAAATTAAATTGTTTATAAAAACCCATTAATCTGTAAAATGTGTTTAATAAATATAAACATGAATTGAATGTATGTTAAAATACCGCTTCTTTATTTTTAATAAATCAACTAATTCAAAAGCTATTTGAATTACTTCGTGCACTAATTTCATCGTGCGCAAACCTTATATGAATTTTCGGGTTTATTCAATGAATTTTTCCCTACTTGGCCTTCAAATGACCTCAGTTTCGCATTCAGCGCGTCGAATAACATAGGGATATAGAGGTTTGGGTCAATATGCAGAAACTTTTTTTGTAAACCTGGTTATCGAAAAGAAAATTTCAAACTCTGCGGTAGAAATTGTTAGAAAAATGTTATAGAAAACAAAGATATTATTTGTAATGTATATTTAGTTATTAAAAACAGCTGAGTGGTACCGAGTCCTACACAGGAATTGAAATTGCATGAAGTTTATTATAAACTTATTGAAGAGTTAAAATAAAAATTTATTAATTACCTTAGGGCCAATTTCATAATGAAACACTTAAAATTTCTTTTGAAAAAGTTTCCGTTTATGTAAAGTGTCATTTAAATGTATTTTGAACAAAAAGTGTTTCTATTTTTGGAATGTTTAACTTTTAGGTGTGCTCGTTCTTAAGTTATTTGTTTATTTTATTTTATGGCCTTATAACAATTATATTCAACTCTTGATTGTGTTGGCTTAAAAATAATTGGAAAAGTGGAAAAGCGACAATAATTCACAAGGTGAACTTAGCACAGTGCGTAGGCAACTGGTTGAGTCAGTGGGATCGTCGGTTCGAATCCTAGTGAAAGAAGTCTGATGAAGAAATGTGGTGATTTCCGAAATAGCTGTCACTTCTACCATTTTTTCACAAAAATAAAAAATTATTGTTTTAGTGTTTTATTTTAAATCGGCCTCGAGCTCAATAAAAATGGTTGAATAT
This sequence comes from Rhagoletis zephyria, assembly GCF_001687245.7. Classification (NCBI taxonomy): domain Eukaryota; kingdom Metazoa; phylum Arthropoda; class Insecta; order Diptera; family Tephritidae; genus Rhagoletis; species Rhagoletis zephyria. Next base: position 125,274 of record NW_016157879.1, read on the forward strand.
AATTGTTATAAAGCCATAAAATAACAAAAACAAATTAATTTTATTATGAAATACAAATTTTTTTTACAAAATCGTAATTTCTGCATTATTTTTATTTAAACAATAGTCTTCGAGGGTCTTCCGCAAATCGATCAATTGTTTCAGTGATGACTTCACTTTCCTGTTTTCTACAAAACAACGAGCAGTTTACCAAAACAACCGAAATGCATGTAAAAAACCTTACAGTTTTCATTTATTGCATTAATTTCTTGAATATGAAAATGATTATAAAATGCAATGAAGGAAACTTACAATAAAACTTTGGAATTTAGAGGGGCTTGCGCCCTCCGCAGCCCGTACCTGCGTGCGCCCATGGTAACATGTAGAGATATCCGCCTCTGATTTCAGGCAATTTAGCTGTTGCGCCGTCCTCTCCAAGTAGTCGAAGAGGCGCTGTTTGGATATGTAGATCAGCGAAGCGGACAACTCCCTACAACCACGGTGTTTGGGATATACTGAAAAACATTTACGGTGAATCGGTATAATCATTGTACGAAAGCCGTAACAAATGCTCTATGGACCATCCCAGACAGCTGTGAAGTCTCAAGGTCTTTATGGACGGGACTTCACACCAGGGATGAAAAATGGAAATTTCAGATTGTACCTAATATCATAAAATAAATGCACCTAAATGAGACAGATTGTACCTAAAATAAGTTACATCATTCGTATGTAGTTTTTTACATAATAATATTTTTAAAAATATGAATACAAAAGCTGGATATACTTTAAACTTGATTAACGTATTATAACTTTGTTCACATAACGGTTGTTTGTAACAGGCAAAACGAATCGAGATAGATATAGACAAATGCATACATAATTGATCAGAATGAAAAGAGAAATCTATTAAGCGGTGACTGTCTGTCCGTCCGTCCGTCCGTCCGTCTGTGCACACGATAACTCGAGTAAAAATTGAGATATCTTAACGAAACTTGGTACGTGCACTTCTTTCTGGCACGCCTACCTCCCATATAACGGTAATTTTCAGAAATACGAAAACTGCGATATTTTAGTAACCACTGAAGATTATTCGCTCAAAATTGACATTTACAATAAGTTTTAGACAAAAAATAAGAATATTATAAATTTTTGGAAAATGGGCGTAGCCACTTATGGTTACATGTGTATATCTTGGTAACCGCTGCACCAATTTCTTCCAAACTTGGCACAGTTGTTGGCCTTGATATATCCTACGAAATGGCCGAAAAGTTTTAAAATCGAACAATAACCACGCCCACATCCCGTATAACGGTAATTTAGAGAAATACGAAATCTTTGATAAATCAGTAAATATGAAAGCTAATTTATTCAAAATTTATACTTGAAACAATTCTTTACCAAGAAATACGTTTATGATAAAATTTTGGAAAATGGGCGTGGCACCGCGCACTTATGATCATATATATATATCTCGGTAACCGGTCTACCAATTTGTACCAAACTCGGTGTGGTTATTGTGCTTGCCACATAGAAGCAAAACGCTGAAAATTATTGAAATCGGACAAAAATTACGGCCGCTTTTCATATAACGGTAAATTTCAAATGTGCTTACGGCTTCAGACAGCTTACCATGTAGCGGTAGCTTTCGGAAAGGTGAAAATCATATATTTAATACTTGCGCCGGGTATTTAATGTTCGGCTCTGCCCGAACTTAGACTTTCTTAATTGTTTTTAACTCAGCTTATATCTACATACAGAGTAAAGACTAATGGGAATCGGAGAAGCTTTGTGTTTGCCTTATTTTGAGTACTGAAAAATATTGGCGAAATGGACCAAATACACACTTTGCGAAGTTTACTTTTTTCTAGCTTTTTATAAAAAAACAAGAAAAGTTTGCTAACTTATCCGATTCGTTTTAATAGCTGTAGCAAGTAAATTCGAAAGCAGCTTAAATATATTCCAGAAATCAAATAGCTTATATGGGGCAAATAGCTATTGCCTCAGTTTGAGGCCCTCAACTCCAGAAAATATGAAATTTTAATAAATCCTAGATTCAGGGCTGTATGGGCGAATAAAATGAATAGCAATGCTAAAAATTTGATCATATGCGGGGAGCTTTAGCATTTACGGTTTCAATCGATTAAAAAATGCATTCCAACAATTGCAAAGTTAGAGCGTTTGTAGATTTCACACCGTCTTTCGAGAGAGGAGTACATCGGTCTACGGCGCAATGACGTTTTATGGAAGAAATTAATTCCAATTTCGAATATAAAAAATATAACAAGAATTGCGAATTTTAGGATAGCTAAGTTAAGTGTTAATTTTTCGTAGTGGCTGTTCTAAATGCAATGTAAAATGTTTAAGAGAATACATAATATGATTTTGTTAATTTCTTCCTTTTGACCACTTTTCCCCACTTTTTCACATGCCGACAAGTAAATATGTATCACAGTAAAGGAAAAAGAAAAAAATAAGAATGCAAATTCATCTCATCAAAAGATGATTGCACCTAAAATCGAATGATTGTACCGAATGTACCTTTAGGTCAGCAAACGTCGCAAAAAGGTACAATTGTGCCTACGTTTTCATCCCTGCTTCACAGGAAAAAACTAGGAAACTTTTGACGTTAAAAAAATTCGCTAAAAGAATTCTTGTCGGCCCGCACAGTGTTCTATTTTAGAAAAAATATTAAAATCAAGTATCTCGAGAATGAGAAGAGAAAATGAAAAAGATAATGCGGTCTTTTAAAGCTTTTAAGGTGGAGAATTCAGGAAAAATAGTCTCGTTAGATGAAAGAATTAACTTGATCTTAAAGTACCTTCACATACAGCTTTTTAATTGTTTCTTTTTTGGCCTCAAGTCAGTATACATACAATGAGNTCGTCTATTTCCGGTGTAGCAAACGTAGTACATAGGGCGACATCTAGATGTCATCTACCTCGCCCTATTCACTATGCTTTTTTATAGGAGCTTTTCAAAGCTTTGCTTTATGGTGTCGGACACACAACATTGAAAGTTTCTGGAACACAATATTGCAAGTTGATAAAAGCGTTGTAATGTAAAAAGAGGTAACAACACCATAACTGATGTGGGAGTTGAAATTCGATGAAATCTATCATAGATATCAATCAAAAACGGAATTTTGAATTTTTTATTAGATACGACTTTTTGTATTTCAGAGTCTTGTTACTTGCAAGAAATATTGGCTACAATTTGCCATTTTGTTTGCCAGATATACGTTTTATCGGTGCGCTTGCTCAACATTCGCATTCGCAAAAGCTCCGCATTGATTATTGCGAATGCGAATGTTAAAATTAATGCGGAAGCTCCGCGGTTGCGAATGCGAATGCGAATATTCGCAACAACCCTGTTGTGTACCAACAATTTCTCTATGCAGAAGTTTCCGGGATGAGAAAAAGTATGAATCGATTTAATTTTTTCCATGCTCTGCAGACAAGTCGACTAAGCAGTTGACAGCTGGCTTTTTCATCAGCTTGGCAGAGATAATGAAAGTCAAGCTATTGGACCTGTTCAATTTGATGTGGGGCACCTTAATGACATTTGGTACACCCCGGTTAGTGTGATCTGCCTCCTCCAGCCACTCATAGAGGGCTTTCACAATGGACAAATGTGCGCCCTCCTAACCTACAAAGGGCAAATTTTCATCGTGCAAACTGATGGCCTTAACTGTACTATAAAGCTATTTTACAGCCTACTGAGCAGCAACAATTTTAACCAAAATTCACTTCTTTTTCATTTATACTGAGCTCATTTCTCAATTATGCATAATTAATCTTCTCTCGAAAAGGTGATTCATTAGCATTTTATGGGTAAATTATAAATGAATGGGTATAAGCAAATCTCAGCTATCTTCTTCGCTTAATCCCATTATGTTTCTTAATTTTGTTTGTCAGTTTTAAGTGCATTCAACACTTTCCGAATTCCAATGCCTTTTCGGCTACAAACAAATGCCCAAATCGGCATTAAAATCTAACAAAGCAACTGACTCATGGACATACAAACACTGTTGGGTTCTCGCCCAGCTGATGCATGACTAAGCTGTCAGATTTTAAAATGAAATGAAAGGATAAAATCAAACTGACAGCCAAGAAATAAATAAGCAAATAAATAAAAAAAAGGATAAAATACGAATGGCAGCAGGGAATGGCACATAGAAAACAACAACTACACTAGCAAATGTACAGATAACGTATTTGTAGATGTGACAGCGGCAACGAACCATGATAGACGACAAAAAGTGACAATGACATAAATGGACAGTAGCAGCTGCTACTGTGTCACAATCGGCGCCCCGTTCCATTGTCCGTCGCAATGACATTTAGTAGATACTGTATGTTCTATGTGCGTAGGTATGTATGTATTAGGGATGTTGCGAGTGTGGAATTTTAGACATCCGCGGATGCGAATGCGGATGTTTAAAAGCTAAAATCTGCGGATGCGGATGCGAATGCGGATGTCAAGTATTTTTTAGAAATAATTTTGGTGAACAAATTAGGTGATTTAGGTAAATAAAAAATGGAAAAATTTGAAATTTTTAATGTTTTTTTTTTTTTTATTTAGTACTTGAATTTTAAAATTTGACCACTGTATTTAATAAAAAGTAATGTTACTACCTTTTCGGGTTACAGCCTGTTTCTTAAAAAGTCGTAAACCAAACCTGCGCCACTAAATAACTACTCCCTCGAGGCGACAAACTGGAAAAACTTGAAACTAGACAAAACCTCCTGACTTTCATCTTCACAATCTAGCATCATGGCAAGATCGTTGTTTAAACACCATTGTTTTCCAAAAATTTCTTCATTATCATTATTTTGGTTGTTCAGAATTTGTAACGTCATCAGAGTTTTTCGATTTGAAAAGTGTGTGCTTATAGCAAGGTTCTAAATAGGTCGAAATGGCAAAAAAAATTTATTTTCTAGTAATGAAACTTTCTAAGAAAATTCTATTTTGAAAGTCGTGGCTGCCAGCCGAATTAGTTTAAAATCTCGTTATATTGTTAAAAGGGCACCCCGTTTTTTATAATGATTTGAATTACTGGAATCACGGACGATAAAGGTCTCAGATCTGCTTAGTTCCTGGGTGACTTCTTGAAAAGTTCGGCTGTAATAAATAGCTTTTAATTCGTTTTTTAATTAGCTCAGCTCGACTTTTCCTAGTTGCAGGCAGTAACAATTAATTACTCACCGCTAGCGATGCATCCGTTGAACATTTCCGCTGGAAATACCTATTGAAGGATCTTACCCTTTGACGTAGGGGGGCAGTTTTAACGTAGCATCTCCATAGGCAAAAAATATTGGCGACAATTTGTCATTTTGTTTGCCTGATGAACGTTTTATCAGTGCACTTGCACCATATTCGCATTCGCAAAAGCTCTGCATTGATTATTGCGAATGCGAATGCGAATGTTAAAATTAATGCGGAAGCTCCTCGGTTGCGAATGCGAATATTCGCAACAACCCTGGTATGTATGTATAGCGCCTTGGGTAGTGGATCACCGCCGTGCGCTATTGTCACTAATGTTGACATTGCTGTCACTCACTACCACTTCTTCTGCACTTCTGCTTCAGCTTCTGCTATTGCCTTTGCCGCAGGCATGTCGCCGCGTTATTTCTTACTGTCAGATCTTGTCGTCTTGATGAACGGTCGAATATTCAATCATTTTTAGATATGCACGCTCTCGTGTATACGCGCATTCATATTAATTTACGTGCACAAGATGAAAAAAATGTTGTTTGAAAAAATAAAAGAAAATATTATAAATGTATTCATGGATGTATGCATGTATGTATATTGATATTCATCTGCAGATGTCAGTGCATTTTAAGTATGTAAAACGGAGCAAAAAATTCCTATTTTCAGCTATTGAGATAGGTGTTTAAGCTTCGAGCTTGAAAACATGCATGCATTGCCTCTAATTATTTTCAAAGCGTCAATACCATGTCTATACGAAAAATAATGATTGGCCACAATTAGGTTTCTTAACACATATGTATGCATGTATGTAGATATATAATATTCATGAAAGTTATCCTGAAGAAGTCGACGAAAGTACAAATATTCCTCATGTTGAATGCCTTACGACATTTCAGAGCATGGCCATATAAAATCACTTCATCACAGGAGTCTGCTGGTTTATCTTGAAAGAAAATTTGGTTTGAGAAAATGTCGAAGTACTGTAACGCTGATGGATGTTCTACTCTCGAATTGTAACAATTTTGCTTTGTTTTTATGGCATCTTGTATCAACAGAAGAATTTTCAGAGTAACTTTGAAAGGGCTTAAGATTTTCATCCTAGAGAAAAACTCAAGATTTAAAAATGATCGTGATCATGCTTTCTGCTTTCTTGAATGCAAAGGATTGGAAAAAACTCTGAATCAGAGATGAGGTATCGATTATGACTAGCAATGGCAAGCTCGCAAGGGGTCAAAATATTGGACAAAATAGTGTTCAGGGCTGTTCTGAAATCCGATTTCTATCGGAATCGGAATTGAATCCGATCGTAATTGCAGAATCAAGGTCCGTAATCCTATCGCATCAAGCTTACGAGGCGCACCCTAAATCAATGTTGCGGCCGTTGGCGCCTATATACCATATGTACACTGAGATAAAAAATAAACCGTATCCTCTTTGTTTCAAGCTAAAAGAGATATTATTTGGCGCCCAACGACCTTTTTGTTAACTTTAAGTAGATTTATTTTTGGAGATTTTTACGTTTGACTACAATTTTGTTCTGCACTTTACTGATGCTTTTTCATAATTAAGAAAAACATAACATACAAAAAATCAAAAATTAAATGTTCCGCCTATTGGCATTCCAACTCGGATCCCCCTGAAATCGAACAAATAATAGAAAGCATCTTCGTACGCTCAGCTGCAGTCACAATGTGTGAGTGTGTTTTCAAATATATACTTTGAACCAAAGCCAAATCACTCGATTGGTACATTTGAACAGACTTGTTTTTGCTAGTTACAGAGTGGCGTTGTTTGGAAATTTTATTGAACTCATTCTCTATACAAATTTCTAGACAAACGATTTTTTTACAGCTTACAGAGTCGCGTTGTTTGAAATTTTATTATTGAACTGAACTGATTCCTAATGAAAATTTCTGGACAACGCCACTCTGTGATCGATCAAAGCAACTTATATGTATTTACGTTTGTTTAAAAATTATTTCTGTTCAAAAACTCTCATATCTCAGTTATGCGTACTTAAATGGGCTTTGCGTGTAAGCGGCTACCCAACGCATAGCACTTAACGTGTAGAATTCTGTTGGGTTTAGATTTTTACGTAAAAATGGTATAGCAGTGCAAGCAATCCCGACTCGCGCACTTTGGGCAACGTGAGCAACCCATGTGCGAGATGCGGTAACCAATCCGAGTGGAGCCTTGGGTCACGACAGAAAGAGAGGGAGCTTCGGTGGGGCCACTCCGACTTATTCGGTTTAAGGGCTCACTGAAGTCTGCAGCGTCTGTTCACCCGTAGGTGCGGCTGCAAGCGGGTGTCTGCTAGCAGAAAGCGGCTCGCTATATAAACGTNGGCTCGCTATATAAACGTGTATTTGGTTGCGAAACCACCCCCGTCCCAGCAATGGGTTGTGCGCTGGGCTTGGGACCCGCCACGTAAAAACCACTTCCAGTGAAGAAGCAAGGCAAAGCCTCGGATGAGACCCCCCCTTATGATGACGACCACGGCAAATGTTTAAAGGACTACGATTTGAGGGCATGCACCTGGAATGTCCGGACCCTTAATGGGGAAGGTGCCTCTGCCCGGCTGGTTGATGTCCTCGTAAGGACAAAAGCTGACATCACCGCCATCCAAGAAATGCGTTGGACGGGGCAAGGTAAGCAATGTCCGGGGCCTTGCGACGTCTACTACAGCTGCTATGTAACGGAGCGCAAATTCGGAGTTGGATTTGTGGTGGGAGAGAGACTCCGTCGCCGAGTACTGTCGTTCACCCCGGTGGACGAGCGTCTAGCCACAATCCGCATCAAAGCGAGATTCTTCAACATCTCGCTCATCTGCGCCCATGCCCCGACGGAAGAGAAGGATGAGGCATCCAAGGATCTCTTCTATGAGCGCTTAGAGCGCACGTACGAGCGCTGCAATCGTGATGATATCAAAATCGTGCTTGGCGACTTCAATGCCAGAGTGGGCAAGGAAGGGATCTTTGGAACCACCGTCGGAAATTTCAGCCTCCATGATGAAACGTTCGAAAACGGAGTGAGGCTGATCAGCCGGGGCCCGAAACATGGTAGTATGCAGTACTAGGTTCAAGCATAAAAAGATCCATCAAGCTACCTGGCTGTCTCCGGATCGAAAAACGAGAAACCAAATCGATCATGTTGTGATAGACGGAAGGCACGCTTCCAGTGTTTTAGACGTACGCACACTCCGAGGCCCAAACATCGACTCGGACCACTATCTTGTTGCAGCCAAGATACGCACCCGCCTATGTGCAGCAAAAAATGTGCGCCCAAATATGCAAGGAAAGCTTAACGTCGAAAAGCTGCAATCACAACAGACAGCCAGCGCTTTCGCTACTCGACTCTCACACCTGCTCTCAGAGAGCACTCTTCAACAAACCGACATATGCGAGCAGTGGAACCACATTTCCCGCTCATTAAGTACCGCCGCCGAAGAAGTAGTCGGATTTCAGCGAGCCCGAAGGAACAACTGGAACGATGAGGAGTGTCAGGAAGCTGCAGAGAAAACGCGCGCTACGTGGGACCGCTATAGTAGATCGGGCGC